>NC_051135.1:13446760-13545235 GCF_014839805.1 Manduca sexta
GTTGAGGATGACGTTCCTGTTCATGGGTCCGGCGCTCACCATCAGTGAGCGGTTTACTCATCTCATTTTGTTGTATTAAAGAATGTAGTCGAATTGAGAATATTCTCCATTTTGAAATCGGTTAATAAAATTGCACGCCCCGAATGGAACCATAATCTCATGAATAATGAAGCACTAGTACGCTTATCGCGCGATATTTGTAAATGATCACAGTATACATAAATAGATTAAACCAAAGCAAACTCAGTGGGCCTTGATATCTCAGCGTAAAACCCATTATGAAATAAGACAGGCAATAACTTTCGTTTAGTGACAACATACTTAATAAACTATGCAATAAATGGACGCAAAAACGAATTCATTACAGGATGTAAGGAAAACTCTATTAGAAATCACGATAGATCGATTAAATCATTTCCAATCGTAAAGGTGTATACAAAGCGATTATAATGAGTCAAATTAAAAGAGAATCATAACTTAAAAAAATATGACTACTAATATAATTACATTTTGGAAGGACCATTTATAATTGTGTGAAGAAAGGAAAAGTGAAAAAAATACTAAAAAGGGAAGAAATCCTTGATTGTGAAACGTCGGTGAAGATAAAATAAGTCCACTTTCCACGCAATTAACTAATAAACTTTACATATTTGATAATGTTAAAATTCTTAAATTCCTATTTATTTAAGTATTGACTGCGTATCATCATCGTGTATCGGAATGCATTGTACGATTGCATGTTATAAATTTGGATGATAAAGATTATTATTTATACGATTTTATTGTCTTACTTTGTATTAACAATGAGCGAAATACGTGATCTGTTTTGGGAACGTTTTCCTTACATCATAAGTTCAGCATCTAAATTAATTTACTGCTGAGGACAAGACAAGCAAGTAATAACATGAATTCTTATAATACCTACTACATCAAACATTGGTTAAAACATTGAACTGGGTCACAAGTTCACAACAATGCTTGGAATGCTCAACGGTAAATGTGACAATTAACGAATTTGCATGAAATTTGGGCTCTGAGACACATCCTTGATAAAGAGAGAAATATAAAACATATGACTGCATTCATTAGCAAAGGTGCCGCCATCCGTCCCAGATACCCATGATGTGAAAGGGTGCGAGCCTATCGCCATATCGGGCATAAACTTTAACCTACAGAGCAATACTGAATAGAAAACTCCAATATCACTGCGTCCCGGGCTTCGAACCCAAAACTTCGAGCAGAAGTCGTGGCGCGCACGCTGTACAACTATGCCACAGAGGCAATACAGCTTAAGATAGAGGCTACAATTTATCCTGGAACATGTGAAGTGGGACAATTTTTATTGAAAAGACTTTAACCGCGGAAAGGATAGCTGCTTGTTTAAAAATAAAATGTTTAATAGGTATATAACTTTCTGGGAAAAATATTTATTTTTCCTTAATGCGTTTTATCGCTTCCATTGTTTCAGAATACGTTTTGATTATGTGTTGAAACCTTTTTTAATATTGGGCCAAGTAGATCAAGGGTAATACATTTCGTGTATACCAATTTAAGGTCCTTTGACTTTTCTTATTTCCAAAATAATGTTGAATTAATTTAAAGCTAAATATTTTGTTTCTTGCCTTATTGGACCACTAGTAGCTTAATTAGACTGTAAATTGTGTGGTTTTGAGTTCAATTCCGAGATCCCCTTTTCAAATTGAATATTAACGTGTTTAATTTTGAGTCGCACTGTATTAGAATTTCCGGTGAGAGGGTCATTTTTTATCATTAAAAAAAATTTCGACGAATTGAAAACCGCGGCAAGTAGCAGATTAATGTGGGCTGCTTCAGATGGGGATAGTTGGCGCTCACTTGGGGAGGCCTATGTTCAACAGACAGAATTGATTTGATTGATTAATTGATAAAAAAACAGCAGACAGACTGATTGATCTGATAAATTGATTGGTAAAAAAATATCAGTGGGCGCCCAAGTTGTACCTCTGCCTATCCCCTCCGCTTGGGATAATTTATACTATACAGATATGCAAAAGATGACCACTGACTATATCTCAGCGAACCCCAAATAAAAGGTTATCTGTTCGACCCCGTGCACATGTTATGTATTTACGTATGTTTAAATTACATCATGTGTTCTGTGACGAATGAAGAGCACAAACAAATAACATATTTTTGATTTCATCTAAGTGGTCTGTTCTCGTAAATGTTTTGATAGAATTATATACCTTTTATATTATTTTTCCTCTTACAATAATATTCAAACGAAATTGTAATTATCTTATTAGTTACAGTACTTGTCTACTCATTTTTAGCTATAGATTACTATAAGCTGAAGGCTTGTTATTGGCTATCAGTCAACTAGTTTAGTGTTATTTTTGACGTGTAGCTGTAGTTTTCCATACCTTAAATAAATAAATTTATACCAAACAACAACGAGGCGCGGGAATTTATTCTTAAAACATAATTTATGTAAAACAATTTCCAAAAATAAAAAAACAAAAAAATACTATAACTCTGTACAAAGAGAAATAAAATTAATAATTGATGCAATTAGGTAGTTGCTATGGGATTGTAAATATTTTATTACTTTCTTTTTTAATTAGGAACTATAAATATTTAGAAACTATAAAGTTATTTATAATAAAATTGCTGGTTGATCTCATGACAAAAGAAAAATCAGAGAAATAACTATTGTTTTAAGAAACGTAGCTCTGGCGCTTCGGCATTTGACCAAACTATTCATAAACCTTCTAATCCTGAATAAAGATGTGGATTGAATTATCAAAAAGTGCATTCTAATAAAAAAACACACACAAAACCCTGCTATTATTTTTGGCTGACGCAAAAACATTAGAATATGGAAGTATTTAGGTTTACTTATTTATGTCTGTCATTTCCTATCATCTACTTTCTGTGTGTTTTTGATATGTTTGGTATCATCCGCTTATTTTATTTTTAAAGCGATATTATTATTAACGTATATTTTAGATTACAAAATAACATAATAATTTTAATTGATAAATTTAAATTTATTGAAATAATATCATCAATTTTATTTATAAATTAAACTTTAATAAGTAATTGTAATTCTTTTTCATAAATATATTGTATAGTACGTGTATTATGTATAATATTATAAACCAAATATTTTTTTATAATTTCTCTTAAAAATATTTATATTTTATCAAAGTATTTTTTATGTATGTATTAAATAAAGTTTAAAAATCTAAAGCTAAAAACAAAAAAAACATATTGATTGGACTTTTTTTTATTTCAAAATCAAGATCGAATTTCAAAATTATTCAAAAATTATATAGAACGTCTTTTGATTTGAATTTCGAAATTCAAATCTTTTTCAATTGCCCCTTTGTTTATGTATAGTACTTTTTTAATTTAAAGAATAAAGGCATACGTCTACTTACAGCTTGGTTGGACGGACAGCTCGCGCATACCACCACAGACAAACTAACACTAATTGTGTTAGCGGGCAACGATGCCTTTATGTCGGCGGCATCCGCGCGCCACTGCGCGATAGCGCGTCGCGGGAGATCGCGTTTAGTTCGGGGTTGCAGACGATAGCGCGATTAAATCTACTGTAATCGTTATTTGTGCAAACAGTTTTTGGACAAAGAAATGTTATCTGGTTGCTAAGGATATGCCAAAATAAAATCGCAAATGAATATCAGTCAATCAATTTTCAAAATTTCAGGCGCAATATTGGTTTTTTATTTGCAGGGAATTATTAAAGGTTTTTTACAAAAGTAAATTATTGTATTTTATGAGCCCTTTTAAAAAAGGAAATACAAACAAATTAAAAGTTGTGTTTGAATGCCCTTTTAACTATGTCAACTATAAACCTCTCCGTGTTTATGAAAGTGCAACAAAAAATAAAACAATATTGTTGCGCTAATACTAACGTATGTCTTTAATGGCTTAGTTGTAGCATATGTGTGTTGCGATCCATGAGATTCCGGATTGATTTCCGGAACGGAAATACAAGTATGTGAAAAACATAAATTGCCCGAGATTGGAATTAGTGTCTGGTATGAGGATAACCAAGAGAATGTCTCCCAAACAACTACTTTTTCTAGAATAACTGCGTGAGTATACCTTATCATAATCTATTATAAACTATGTGCCTTCTTCCTTCATATCTTGAGCCGGACAGTTTTATCAAAACGTTTCCATTCACGTGCAAAAACCGCGGTAATCTATATTTATAGCATTAGTTAGGATTTTATAATGATTTAGCAAACACAAACAAGTATTTCTAGATGTTCATAAAAATGTCGTAAAAGGTGTAAGCCTTAGTTAATATCTGCAAACAATGAGAGATTCCGGCTTTAATGAAATTATGCTGAAGGTCGCGTGTTCAATACTCGCCACGCGAAAAATACTTATATCAAGTTATATCCGAAAGCCCAAATATCCAAGGGCATCACCAGGATAGAATCAGAAGGATAGGAATAGTCAATTTCTAGAGACATATAAAATACTCGCTCCTAACTAGTACTGCTTTAGATCAGGTAATAGAACTCAAGCCGTAGCTGCCTTAGTAAAAAATTTGATAGTAAAATGTGTTGTGTAGGTGTATTCTTAGACTTGACTAAGGCTTTCGACACTGTCTGACCCACTCTTACTAAGAAAAATTGAATATTTAGGTATACATGGACATGGCCTACAAATATTTAACAACTATTTTCATGAACGAATGTAATGCGTGAAAATTGTCTCAGTCGTAATTAATGAAACTTCCTTAAACTTCGGAGTACCTCAAGGATTCTACGTTTTCACTCATCCACATAAAATATTTGTGCAATATAAAATCCCAGAACTGTTGAGCTTTCACTTACGCTGATGATACTGTCCTTCCCATACACGCTCGTGATTGGACTGAAACATAAATTTATGTAGAAAATTCTCTTCGAGGAGTTATAAACTGGCTTTCCGCGAATCTCTTGACCCTTAATCTAAAAAACCGCTTCCAACAGGTCGACGTGGAGATCCTTGGGGGAGGCTATGTTCAGCAGTGGACTTCCTGTGGCTGAGATGATGACTAATCTAAAAAAACACAATACATAATTTTTTCATTTGAATCTACTACTTTGCTTCCCCGAAGTTCGGTTCTTAGAGTCCATGTATGCCAACCGAATTCCTCAAATTGCTCTTATCCCATCTTCGATCATTCTTCCCTCATAAAGTATCTTGGCCATATACATTATACATAGACAATTTATTGACATGGAAACAACATATTCAACAACTGACCACATGAGTATGCAAACTTGTCTTTGCTTTCAAAGTTTAGAGTACGAGTTAATTAATTTGAAAAATAATTTTCTTTACAATTTGTCATTCAGTAGCGCATCGAACAACTGTTGAATAATGAAATTTCCGCATAATCAATGGTAACCATCTGTATAATAAAATAAATAACTTATGTAACATGTATTCAGTGAAGAAATATATATGCAAAAAAAATGTCTGCCTTCTGAAGATTAATTATGAGAAAACAGAATCACTAATAGGAATTTCTTAAAATTGCATCATATTTCACACAATACATATACAATCTTACATTTACACGCAATATATATAAAAATAAATTATTTAGTACACGTGCTCGATAATAACATTATTTGAGCACTTTTTACTATTATATTAAGTGAATTGTATATTTGTCCTATCCTATTATTTGTATTACCCCCGGTGCCCAAAACACAAGTTAATTCTTACCGGAGGCACGAGAGGTTACTAATTGTTTTGTCCTGTACACAGTTCCTTAGTTATTCATAGAATATTTACATTGGTCTTCCACGTATAAACTACTAATTTTATTAACTTTTATGATTACTGGTTGTTGATAGTCGATGTTAGTCTCCGATAGCGTTGTGAATTCAGAAATAAAACACCGGCTGTTCTTATGCAAGTGACCAGCAGCCGCTATTTCGATCGGGTGGTAAATCATGCGAACACGTTAGTTGCTAGAAAATCGATTTTCACTCCATTTAATCGCGCGAAATGTAGACGGCAACGTTCAGTGCTAACTGATCCCGAGGACGTATAAAACACTGGGCAAGACCGCAGTTCGGTCGACGCCGCCGAGGACTTCGCCGCGTTCTTCATCCTCTCACCCCTTCCAGTGGTCACCTCTCCCAGTGGCCGTCCTGAGCCGAGGATCGTTACCCGTTACTGGGTTTCCCTCAAAATGGTCACTTAATTTCCAAGGTTTGAGAGCGCCTAAAGACCCGAAAGTCCGGCATGTACGAGCCGACCCTTGTCAGGCTAACCAATGAAAGCCATATAAAAAAAATTTATGCAATAGAATCGGTATCTTAATACGGGGCGCAAAATATTTTTGGACAAAGATTCATTGACCTTGGTGCCGTAAGTAAACATCCGGTGGATCATATTATATTTAAAAAAAAATGAAATTTGTTGCACAGATGTGCACACAGATAAAACAATACAATTACAAAGAGAGAGACATATTTGTTAAATAGTTGTATTGACAAAAGGTATTCGCTATTATTGGTTTTTAATAATTATATTTAAACAAAGCGGATGAGTTTCATTACGGATACAAAATGTAATGTTAGGACTTCTGAGACGTTCTATATCGGTAAAAGAATTAACTAATACAACTATATTTGACTCCGCATACTAAGTGTACCCGATGTCTCATTAAACGGATAAAATTTTAAAAGACATATAAAATATGAATTGAAAAATGTTATATTAAAATTGTTGGGTTCAGAAGCTCCCGCGTAACCTAAGGACGCTTTCAGCGTCAACGGCAGTATGAGACCTACCTCCCACGCTACCTTCCATCCCGGGGGTCACCACAATACATGCAATATCAAATAATTAACATACCTACAACTTACCAGCAAGAGGAGCCTGACGGTAAAATCCAGCTTCTCTAGGCATGCTTTCGTATAATATTAAATTTTGCAAGGAAGGTTCGTTGCTTCGTGAAGGAGTTTCCGGGATAAAAGACCCGCTATATATTTTTTCGGAAGAGAAAGTGGCCTATAACCTGCCCAAGGTTTTAAATTATCTTCATACCAAATTTCATAAAAATCCGTTCAATACATTTTGAGAAAATCGATCACATACTCACAGACAGTTTTGGGGGACTTTGTAATTATAATAAGTATGGATAGCTAATACGAAAGTTTTGTTTTTTGTCCATTATACATTTTGTTTCGGCTTTAATCTGGGTAACCAAGTATTGGGTAAAGAATTTACGTCTAGTTAGTGATTGTTGCAGTTGAAGAAAATGTAAAATAATAATCATGGATATTTCTGCCTTTAAAATTTCGTCATATTAAATTTTAAAGGCCGAAATATCCATGATTATTAATTATTTTTACGTTTTTCTTTCAACTGCGAGAAATAATCACTAACTAGACGTGAATTTAAATTCTTTACTTGCCAATACTTGTTTAGTTACCCAGATTAAAGCCGAAACAAAATGTATGAAAATGGACCTTGAGCTACCACCTTAATAAGCATTATTATTAGATTAATATTCGTCAATCACTTAAATACCCCAAAAACTAGGACATTGTACTTAAAAACAATGAAGGCGGAGAAGGTATAATTGGCGGTCTTATCGCTCGAGGCAATCTCTTAAAAACAATCTTTGGATGTATAAAAGAAAATAACGAAAAGCATCATAGAGCGTACATATTAACCCGTGAGGTAGCTGAATGTTTGCCGGCAAACATTGACAGCTACGCGTGTGACGGAAAAATAACCTTATTATGTAGTATATATGTAGTATATAAGGTTATAATCCCGTGACACACGCAAATGTCATGTAGCTGTCTTGGCTCGCCGGCGATTCACGAGAGACCAAGAGTTAAAATATAAGTATTAAAAATTATTACAGTAAATTGGAATGCAATATATTGCATTATATTACATACAATAAAACAACTGGACTCTTGTCCCGAAACATGATTCACTAATGAGTAATGCAGTTTTAACTCGTACGATGACCTAAGGATTACGAACATGTAAACAACATTATCAATTGCAAATTTTCACGCAATTGAAGTATGGGTAACTTTTTATTTTCACAATTCCGAGGTATTAAGTACAAATGATTTGCGAATATGATAATAGGGGACCGGCCTATGCTTGATTTTGTACATTATTCTATATGTAATGGTTAATAATACGAAAAAGAAGCACTCCTGCGAAAACTGCATAACAATTGGTTAAAAAATGAGCGAGTAATTCATATTTAAAATATTGTAAGGTGCAGAAGTGGGCGCGATGTGGGGATATCGCTTCATCTCTTTTTTCGCAGGTGTCGTAATTCCCGATGACGTCACATGTGGATATTTCGTCTCTTTTCTGTTTCTTGTTAATTACCCCTTCCACCGAAATTCAAAGACTTATAACTTGTTGATTTTTTACCGGATTTTAAAAATTCCTTCTGTGTTATAATTTATATTATGTAAATATTTGATAATAGTAGAGAACAAAAATGAGTCCGGTACCCTATTATTATCAAGCTGTTACTAACAATAAACAAAAGCATTCATATAAGATCGTTTGGGGCGTGGTTGTTGGGTGAAAATAATCACATTCGTACTTAACAACATTTTTTATTTTTATTTTATTTGTTTATTTACATCAACACACAGCCATTACAGGTTACACCCAATTCGACTGGCGGAACTATAATAACACAATAATTTACAACTATATTCTATAACTAAGTATTTATAAAAATAAATTATCTAACAAAAAAAAAATAATTAAATTAAAGCTAAGAATAACAAATTACATGCAACAAAATATGTGTGAGCTCACTCCAGTTACATGTCAAAACATCTGCTTTGATATGCACCTCATTTATATTAGTAATGGCTCGGGTGAGAGGCGCCTTGGCCAAGAGGTTGGTCCTGGCCGTCGGCACCGCCATTAGTGGTGGGCGGCGGCGCCTCCACACGTACCGGTCCGGCACGTTCAGGCACAGGCGGCGCAGAACCCCCGGGTTGTGCTCGACACCACGCAACAGCTTCACTAGGTACGACGCGAGGGCGAACTCGCGCCGCACCCTGAGCTCGTTGTACCCAACCATACCCAGTACAAACAATGTGGGGTACATCAGCGGATATAGCGGATATACCCCATAAAGTTTCAAGTACAGGTGCTTCGTAAATTTGTTCTGGACCCGTTCTAACATGGCCACGTACTTTACCTCGTGCGGGGACCATATGACTCCGCTATGTTCTAAGTGGCTCCGGACCAGAGCGTCATATAGCACCCTAACGGTAGTAATATTAGTAAAGTGTTTAGATTGTCTTAACACAAAACCAAGATTCCGATATGCTTTCTTGCATATATTGGTAATATGACCACGAAATGTCAAGTCAGGAGTGAGAACCACCCCCAAATCACGCACCTGTGACACCCGTTGCATCGGAGTTGAATCTACTTTATACTCACAGCACAGCGGTGTTCGACTACGAGTAAAAGTTAACACCGAACACTTGGCAACATTGAAGAGTAGATGGTTCTCATAGCTCCACTCCACTACTCTATTTATGTCGGCTTGTAAAAGAGCACTATCGGTTCTTTCCCTGACTTCAAGCAGCAGTTTGAGATCATCTGCGAACAACAAACATGTGCAGTGCTTGACGACTTTCGGTAAATCGTTAATCATTATAATGAATTCCAGTGGTCCCAGATTGCTACCTTGGCTTACACCAGACCTGGTGTAATACGGTTCAGACTCGGATCCATTGTAATCGACATATTGTTGCCGGTCTTTCATATAGCTAGCAAAAAAATTTAGTAGGTGTGGTGTACATCCAATCTTTGCCAGTTTTTTTAGTAGGATATCATTGTCGACGGTATCAAATGCCTTTTTAAAATCAAAATACGCAGCGTCTACCTGCAGTCCAGCATCGACTGCTGGTACAACTTGCGCCATAAAATTGAGCAGATTCGTGGCAGTGCTACGCCCTGGCCGGAATCCATGTTGCGCGTCAGACAGCTGTGCTCGCACCTGATCCTGCACGCAGCGCTGAACGGCAGATTCGAAAACCTTGGCCGGTGTCGACAGCACAGCCACTGGTCTATAACCACTGACATCTGCTCCAGACAAACCCTTAGGGACCGGAATGACACGAGTGATCTTCCACTCGGCAGGGAACTTCGCCTGCTTTAAGCAGGTGTAAAAGATGTAGTGGAGTGGTTCTACCAGCACCCTTGCACAGTCTCTAAATAAAAATGCAGGTATTCCATCGGGGCCCGCTGATCGTTTGGGCTTCAAATTTTCAAGCGCTTTCTTAACGTCCTGAAAGCTCAGAGCCCCCAAATGAACGTGTGAACTGGATACATCAGTCTCACCAGCCACCGCTTCGCTGACATCCAGCTTTGGTGGTACCTTGGAGTACACGGACTCAAAGAAATGCGCGAACTCCCTAGCACACTCATCATTCGATAAATATTGACCACCTGCCATGATTCGTTGCCTATTTAAACTATTTCTGTTTGATTTAACCCGTGAGGTAGCTGAATGTTTGCCGGCAAACATTGACAGCTACGCGTGTGACGGAAAAATAACCTTATTATGTAGTATATATGTAGTATATAAGGTTATAATCCCGTGACACACGCAAATGTCATGTAGCTGTCTTGGCTCGCCGGCGATTCACGAGAGACCAAGAGTTAATGTAATGCCAAAAGGATTTTGGATCTTTGGCAAACTGATTCTGAATATTTTCTATATGTTCTTTGTGAGCTTCTTCTATTGACTTTTTTATCCGGGTTCTACATTTAGCAAATTCATGGTAATCACTACTTAATTTTGATATTTTATAAGTTTTATGAAGGCGAGCTTTTATCCGTATATCCTTAATTATATTTGCATTGTACCATATGGGATATATGTACCTCGTATCATCACGAACAAGCCTTTTGCTAGGTACACATTTATCTAAAGTATGGTTTAGTTTATCATAAAAAATGCTTATCATCTCAGTCAAATCTTGCGTTTCAAACATTGTACTCCAATCAGTGGAAAGCAACATAGAATATAATAGTTGATAATTAGCTTTATAAAAATTCCACTTGGGTCTAATATCACGCGTGCCGAGGGAAGCGAATGCGCGGGGCGCGCAACGGGGCGGTGGCGCGGCAGCTCGCGCGCTCCCCACGCTCACCACGAGCGGCGGGTGGTGTGCGTCCGCAGGCACCAGTGCCTCATCCGATGCGTACACGCATAAGTCGTCTCTCAATCCCTTGCTCAGAACTAAATCCAATTGCCGGCCTAAACAGTTGGGTATTGTATTACTTTGAGTGAGCCCACAATACGACACAAAACATTCATAATAATAATTAATATTTACAGGACAAGAATATAAGTTAAAATCTCCAATTACAATAACCTCACTATATTTATCACACAATTGTTCTATTAATCTAAATAAAGTCATATAATGATTCTCAGAACTACTAGGCGGAATATAAATAACACAACATAAAAATAAAAATCTATTGTTCAAATGCACTGTCGCGCAAATCATTTCAAACACGCACGCGTCTATAGATGCCCCTGTGACGTATACCTGTCGGAGTGTGTGGCCACGAGAAGTGCGCCGCCTTGCTTACGACCGTCAGTTCGATCGCAGCGTAATATGTTATAACCCCTAGGCACAATTTCTGCATCCTGTATGGATTCATTGGTTCCAGATTCAGTGATAGCGAAAAGGTCAGCATTAGATGACGTAATGTTATTTCTGAATTGGTCTAGTTTTGTTCGTAAACCTCTAACGTTTTGGTAAAATATTTCTACTGTATTATTGTTCACTAAATACTTTTTTGGTTTGTCTACGAAACCAAATCCACTCATTGAATTCAGCATTCAATGGCCAAATTTCGGCATTATTTAAAGTATCATAAATGCCTTCTGGGCCACCAATTATGAAGGATGAATAACCGCGATCAGTTTTGTGTTTAATTTTTTCTACATTTACTATTGCTTCCGGTCCACATACACTTTTAATGTGTTCAGTTAAAGCTTCTACAGTGGTTTCCGGATGGAGACGCCATACATGTAGATATTTCTTCCGCTCCATGCCAGATATTGCCTTTAATTCTGTATTTTTACCAGTTTTGACGTCCCTAGACAACCGGTTAATTTTCTTATGTTGAACTTTGATCCAGCCACTTTGATTCAATTCATCACCCTGTTCTTGGGTTTCCATAGTCGCTGCTGGAGTAGTAACTTTCTGATTTGATGGTATCGCAGTTTTTGTGGCCGCATCGGTACAAATTACATTTTGAATTTCTGCCGTTTGATGCGTTTGTTGTCGAACTGTTTTCTTTGTACATTTGTTGCCCTTTGCATCTCGCTTAGCCAGGTCAACAAATGTAATGGAAGAAGAATTTGCAGGTACCTCCAATATTGGACTCTTTTGGTTTTGAGCAAATGATGAATCGACCTTTTTTTCGATCACCGTCATTAATCTCGTTATGTTTTGGAAATCATTTTTGGTTTGAGAGAATTCGTGCTGCAATTGTGTTATAGCATTGGCCTGACTTTCTAGGCGACTAATGATATCAACCCGCAATTGTCTAAGTTCAGTGAGTAGCACGGAATTAACTTCTACCTCCGCCGTCATTCCCGGTGAGAATGCTCGAGGTTGGCCACCTCGCTGCGTGCTCACACTATTTATGGGTGTAGTGATGATGCTGTTATCTATATCTTCAGCTCTGATATGCTTGTCCGTGTTTCCTCGCTTCTTATTCAGGCAAACACATTCAGGGCATATCCACTTTTTCTTATACGTCAATGTAAAAGTCTTAAAAGTATTTTGCGTTACCTTAAGACATTTTATATCATACCTCTTCAAACATTTATCATTTGAACATTCCATAAAGAAACTGTCCATTATTGTACAACAACAAACATTGCATTCGTTGGACATAGCTTTTTTTGAATTTAAGTAAGAATTCAAAATTGTAAGAGTTTCGCCTATTTGTGCGTAATAGGCTTCGCTCAATCGTTGCGCATTCCACTGTAGCGCAACAAGGACAAACTATTTTATGCGCGCAGCCCGTCTTTTGTTCCCGAGGTGAGGAGGGGCCTACCTCAGCTATCGCGGCGCCCGCTATATTGCACTCGCGGATTAACTTTCGTATTCAGTTCACTCCACTTTCGATACGAATTTCACTAATTGTTTTACACGTTAAAGTCAATATTTGCATAAACTATTTCTCCACATTTTGGGTAAAATAAATTAAATAATTAAATACACGTCCGCACCACCCGAGTGCTCTTGAACTTTAAACTTTATAAATTAGAACTTTTAACTTTATAAATGTGCTTCAGAAAATATTTTATTATGATCACTCTAAACACTATGTTCTGGATTGAATAGGGTTGCTACTGTTTAATTACTTGCAGTTTATAAGCGATTTAAAAGTATTTTTAATTTGTTAAAGGTTTCACAGGCAAAAAAAAACAATTTATGTACTTATATTAACAGTTTATTTATAACATTAACATTTTATTATTATCATATAACTTAAAACTATAATTGGCTGCTAGAATCTTCATCTCTTGAGTTATCTCCGGGCAGAAGAAAGCTTAGAGCTGCACACACTGAAAAAAAAACATCATCCATAAAAAACTGTACAGCCTTTAAGGCACTGTGCAAGAATTAAGTGGGAAGTTATTGGCTACGGATTCCATCCTGCAACACATGTGTGAATCATAAACATTTGTAATTCTTAATACCTTGAGGTTAAAACGATGTTTACTTATTTCTCGTGCATTTAGATTTCCTTATCCAACGATACTGTCGTGCTACCATAGCGAGTAATTACATCAATAGAATAACTAACAACTATATTTTTCTGGAAGGCCTTTCCTGTATCATAGTTATTGTAGAAACAGGAAAGTACAATCTCTGATAATTATTAAATATTATCTTTTTATTGCCGATATCTGAACATTAAAATTATAGTCCGTAAAGCCGATGATCCGAAAAACATGTTGTGTCTGATATAGAGATAGGATTGTATCGCATCATCTGGCGGAAATAGCCGCAGTGGATTATTATTACTGATTGCACTTTCTTTTTAAAAATAGATATCGCGTTGGTAAGCCAAGCGGAATTACCCTTGAGAGCCTGATTCATTGTACTGGGTTTAGACCTAGCGACAGTATAAACTGTGTGTGGCTGTGGCTGTGTGTGGCTTCTTCGAAATATCGTCGTGATAATTTTTAGTGAAAACAGCTTCAAATTGTCTATTTCAAATGAGATTATGTTTGGTAGAGGCACACCGTAGAGATGTAAAATTGTAGATAATAAAGTTACAACTGTATTACTCAAGCAATTAACTGTATTATTGTTAATGTCCTAGATTGTTGTTATTGAGCGACGGCAAATGATAAACGATATCTATTCTGCGTATTTTGCCAAAAATATGACAATGGTTTGGTAATTAACAATGTGGTGAATGGCCAGAAATGAACTTACAATTCGTCCAATGTTAAGCATTTCATAAATATTAGCTATAATGCCGTGGCGTTCATACGCGCAGGATGAAACGCCTCGAGGAGTCTGACATTTTAGACGGATTTTTTAATCAGTCAATTGTTGAGCAACTTAGGCATCTCGCAAGATAATGTCATAATCTTCTTCGGTATTTGTGTGTAATGAATAATTCCGCACAATACTTAAGTACGTAAAACCTGCTATATAAAATGATTGTCTGGCTTAATGTTTTGACTGAAGGCAGTCCCTTAAACTTCAAAGAAGTCCAGCAAATTTAAAAGTAAATGTAAGAATTCAAACACTTTTTTATAAAAGTAAGTTTAATATAAAAACTTATCTCTCTAATATTATTCTTCAATACGCGTAGTAAGTGACGCACCTCGCACGTTATTGCTCTTGGAAATAAACATTTTCAATGCTAATATTTAAAGAGCTTTTCTTGTATCAAAAAATCATATTCCTTAGTTAAAAATAAATTAGTTTATATGGAATTACATTTCAAATGACGCATATAGGCTAAAGAATACAAAATAATCTCTATTTAAATTTGTTTTCTTGGGTTTTTGTAGCTGAAGATTTTTCAACAAGTACTACGGCTAGGGATAACAAGAGACCTAGAGGCAGGAACCCGATGCGTTAAACTAATCATATTTTTTTTTATTTTATTTATTATTAAGCACAAAACAGGTTATAATCATGAATGCATCATATTATGACATGAAAAATAATTCCTGGACTATAATTATAACCCAAAACATGTGTTCAAGAAAGTAAAAGTTACATATAGCAAGTATATAATATAAAACCACAGTTTGAGTACTCTTAGGTGAATGGAATTACAAGATTGGTAGATACAAGTGAATAATATGCGAGGTTAAGAGTTATAAATCTTTGAGGATATAGTGGATGTGTCGTTTGTAAGAATTAATGTTATTGTTAAATAAGTCTAAGTTAGGATAATCATATCCAGACTTCACTAAATATAAATGTCACTGAAACTGTTCAAGTCTCCGAAAGGGAGTAGATGGTACAACCTTGAGTGATGTGCTTTGGGGTATCGACGTAAGAAGGGCCTTTTTCTCGCAGGGAAAAACGCGTTATCGCTACCACCATTTGGGTGGTGAGTGGAACGGTTATGTTGGTTTCACTGGTCTTACGGCTCAATGACGACACCCAAGAGTACAGCATCATGTGAGCAGGCATTGCACCGAGTCCTAACTCTATGAATACGCTATAATCAGCAAACCCGCAGTGGACTTCTTCGGCGCATACGGGGTATCTTGTTGCACTAAAATAGCTGCGCGGAACCGTCTCTGAAGAAGTAGGGTCTAATGCATCTTCAGTACTGACTGTATAACGTAAAAGTGCTGCAACAACTTAGCAACTGCCGGGTTCGTAATGTTTTCTCAGCAATAAATTGGCAGCCTCTGCGTTAAAGTTATGTGACCGATATCACCTTCCCCGTTCTTCCCTTTGCATTTATTACATTCCAATGTGGGGACGGCGCAACGCATTTATTCAAACGTCAGAATGATTCAGCTTAGTTTTAACAGCTATCTGCATGAATGTAATGTTGTGGAATACTTTTCGAGAAATATACAGTGGATCGTGATGGAAAACCAAGACATAGGTGTTTCATACTTACAGACTAATAAAGCTGTGAATCCGTAGAAGGTGGCGGTGCAAGCGGCGGCTAG
The DNA here is from genome assembly GCF_014839805.1 of Manduca sexta. Classification (NCBI taxonomy): domain Eukaryota; kingdom Metazoa; phylum Arthropoda; class Insecta; order Lepidoptera; family Sphingidae; genus Manduca; species Manduca sexta. The sequence goes on from NC_051135.1 coordinate 13,462,989, forward strand.
TAACAGCCCGGCTACGTTGGCACCGACGGCGGAGCCCAATCGTCCGAACATGAGAACCGCGCCCACCGCTGTACCCCTGGAACAATGAATCTCCTTGTAAACTCAGTCTTCAGATATTTTTGAATAGGCCAGGTTGATAATGTTAGTACCATTACCTTACAAGATATCAATGTGTGACTGACGTTTAATTTTGTACGATTAGGTATAGTACCAAATACCTTGATTTAAGAAATCGTGTATTTTATATCCGAGGCCAGCGAGATTTCAATAACATCCGGAACCTCACGTATTAGATCAATGCTTATTGAATACAGCTCCTCGGATAGCTCTTTGTGATCATTCAGCATATAGATTCTAAAGTAAGAAAGCACTTTCATAATGCCAAATTTGTTTTTTATTTTACACCTGCAATAATTCTTTTAAGCACCATTTTTATTGGGTATAAAATGTTACATACGACGGATTTTAGTGTTTCGAGTCTTTAAGTTCCAAGTTGAAGTGGAATCCTACAAGTCTATTCTCGGGCCTTAGATCCTTAGACTAAGATTAATGGATAGTGATGTTACACCATCATCATATTCTTAAGTAACAATGTAATCCCACTCTAATACCTATATTATTGTAGATAGTCGATTCTCAGTAGACCGTGTCACATATTTTCCGGATACTAAACGAAGCAAATACGAAAGCAGATGTTAATGTGAAAATACATATTTATGACACTCCCCTACCACCCGCATTGTGCCCTAATCCCAAATAAAACTAAAGGTACGGTTTTGAAAAATTCGACAGAGAATCAATGCCAATTATAACTATTTTTTGGACTGCATAGCGGTATTTTATTAGTATTTTTCACTTTTAGAAAACTTTGCATCATTCATGGCCCCGGAGCAGACAGAGATATTGGTCGGCCGAAAAGTTAATGCTGCGAAATTTACATTAATTTTACAAATATACTAAATCAAAACTGAAACGAATGGAAATGTCGGCAGTAAAATAAAAACAAAAAAAAAAAAAATACGATCAAATCAGACAACTTGTTTTATTTCGATGTCCAGCATTCGTGTAAAAATTGAGTATAATTAGTGAAGATCTCATTAGTCGCTTAGATTGATAAATATAGCGTGATCGCTTGAGTATTTGGAAATTTTTAATATAGTGGTTCTGTTTATAGAGAGTTTTGAGGCTTTTCATCAGACAATAGAATAAGGCTGTAATCACGATAGGAGACTGACAAAGCAGTCAAGGTATTTAAAAATATTATATTCCTATGAAGGTAGAAAAAGGATATTATATGATGTCGCTGTGGCGTTGGGCCAGTATTCTTGCGCGCGGAAGAATAATAATTACTAACGTGAATTTTTATTCCATTGGATTAATATAAATAAATGTAATTCAATTAATTGGTAAGTTGCTACTCGAAACTTGGGAAATTGAAAGATTCTTGTGACTTTTACTCGATAATTAAGATTAAGCAGAAAGTAACTGAGCAAGGCTTTAGAGATGGTAAACGAGGTCTTAAGTCTTATTGTGTGTTTCATGTCTCCGTCCAGCCACTAATTTGACAATGAAATGAATGTAAAATAATTGTCGCGATTACTGCAACTATAAATACTAGTATGTGACGAACGCCATGGTGTTTGTAGTTATATTTGGAACCGCACCTTAAAGATAAGGTTCGTGCAAAACAACTTATGTTTATAGACATAATAATTTACTTAATTAATTATCATGTTTGTGTCATCTCATTGTAAAATTACGAAAATGTGTATGACCGCAGTGCAGGTAATTTGTTTTTATAACTGAATTTATTTTCTACAGTATTTTCGATACTTTAGAACTTATTTATGTTAAAAATCTAAAAGTAGTAATTGCACTTTATTTTTTATTGAATCTACGATAAATCCACAATTACATCATAAATGCAAAATTCTTTACTTAATATTACTATCTGTACCGCTTTGATAGTTAAACTACTGAACCGATTTTGATATAATAATAATATCAGTATTACGTACCGTCCCACAGCTGGGCACGGGCCTCCGCTATTACTGAGCAGGATTTAGGCTTTAGTCCTCCACGCTCGCCTAGTGCGGACTGGTAGAGTTGACACACCCTCAAAATTCCTATAGAAAACTTCTCAGGTATGCAGGTTTTCTCACTATGTTTTCCTTCGCCGTCGAAGCAAGTGATAATTCGCAAAGAATACCCGCATAATTTTGATAAAAGTCAGAGGTGCGTACCTTTGGGATTTAAACCTGCGGACATTCATCTTGGCAGTCTGTTCCACACCCAACTACGCTATCGCCACGTTTTTTACCGATTATCATACTTGGTACAAATAAACTTGCACCCAAAGTAACCCTTCTAGACGTACAGGTTTAGTCCGTGCTCCATCAATAATTGGACATTGAATTCATATATTTGTACTGATGCCAAATTGTATTTAATGCCTATATAAACATATCACGAATAGCAAAACAGTTCGTATTTTAATAATTTCTAAGTAATAAGTATTATGCTATGGGGGTGTAGTGGATTTTCAAAGCGGTTTTACTTTCTGATAAAAGGTTTTATTTTTACTTTCTTTTTAGTAAAAATAGACCCAACCCATCAGGAGCCAATACAAAAAGAATTATCAACATACTATTTCATTTTGAAAATCTTTCTACTATATCTTAAATTTCAAAGGACATTGAATACTGAACACAACATAAAAAAAATAGAAAATCATTCTAATCCTATTCGATTTTTAAGTGGTTCCCTTCTGTATCTTTGTAGTTCAAAGTGAATCAAGAATATTCTTAATATAAAAGCATCCTAAACCTGTTCTGAGCCTAACACAAAAATAATCATTCCAATCTAATTTTATTTTGAGGAGTTCCCTTTCGTAGCTTCAAATACCAAAGTCCTATATTAATAATATCGAAATAGTACAGTCAGCAACAGAAGTCGTTGAACATAATTTGTTTCCAATATTTCCTAATCATTATCATTTACCATAAGTTACTGATTACATTAAATTCAAAATAACTTGTCATAATTGAACTACAAAAGTAGCTGAACGCAGTCAAACCATTGAATGTCAAATATTACTAGCGAATTCTTTTTATGATCTGTAATAAATACAAATGTAGCTGAAATTAGCACATTCTTTGTTTTATATAAGTACAAGCTTTTTTCCTATTCATTAAATTGAACCCATCAAGCTTCAATACACCCATCTCGCGAAACGCAGCGCACCGCGTTTTTTACTATCAAAACATTGCCGAATTAATACAACAGTCCAGAATATCAATTAAATTGTTATTTTATAACATATTAGCTTTGGCTCGCTGCTCCGCTCGCGTGAAAAAGTTTTTCAAGGTCAAAAGTCATGCTATATATTTACCCGGGATAGAAAGTAGCCTATAGCACTCAGAAGTAATGTAGCTTTCTATTAGTGAAATATTTTCAAAATAAGTTAAGTAGTTCCTGAGTTTAGCGCATTCAAACAAACAAATTCTTCAGGTTAATATAATAGTACATATTGAAGTTAATAACCAGAATTATATATTTTTAAGTATGGGCAAAACATCATAATATATTAGTAAGTAATATTATAACATTAATAGGAATAGGTTAGTTACATTTTAAACATCCTATTTTATAGAGCACTGGCCGGTTTAAGAAACAAATGTGTAAATTCAAAATTATTCTGGCATGAGATTCTCTTCGAAGGATTCAACGTAAACGTCAATTTCTTTTTCATAATTTTTCAGCCAATCCTTTACTTTGGTGTCCATATTGAAATGATAACCTTAATCTGTACTCTTCTTTGGTAAGTGATTTATGGTCCGTTTCAGTGTTCAGGTGTTTTGTAAATTAGTATCTGTTCATCGACTTTTGTTGCTGATCGTACCAAAGGTGACGCAAAAAGAAATCAAAATCAGTCCGCAATTGACGGAGTTATAGGTTAATCCTACTAATATTATAAATGCGAAAGTTTGTGAGGCTGTATGGACTATGGATATACATATGTATGTATGTTTGTTCCTCTTTCATGAAAAAACTATTGAACGGATTTGGAGGAAACTTTACAGTAATATTTTTTATACATGAGAATAACACATAGGCTACAATTTATAATGATTTTGTCTAATTTGGTCATAATATAACGATACATATCAAGTAAGTCAGAAAAAAATTGCTATCATGGCGTACGCTGCCTAAACCGTTGGCGTTAAACAAAGATGATGTATACCGTAGGATTGTTTATCTTAAATAGTTGTAAATAAAGGTCCACGACAGCATATATCTACCTTTTATGTGTAAGTCACTATTACCAAAATAGTGTGCCATTTTTGTCTGTCTGTATGTTATCGATTTTCTCAAAATCTACTCAACGGATATTTATGAAATTTCGTATGGAAATAGCTGACCCTGGGAAGGTTATAGGCTACTTTTTATCCCAGAAAAATATATAAGCGGGACTTTTGTCCCGAAACTCCTTCACGCGGGCGAAGCCGCGAGCAAAAGCTAGTACTTATACAATAAAAAATAATTACATAACTACTGTCAAAAATAAAACCTCCTCCATTTTCTGAAGTTGGATAAAAATTGTGACAAAGCATACCTTAAACTCGTCGGAAAGAGTCTAACAGCGTAGGCCATGATGACTCCAATGCCCAACGAAGACAGCTGAAGAGAGGATATAGCCACTCCGACGAGAAGGCTGAAAATAATCACCTCGTTATAGTAAGTATGTTGGTGGTAGGTACTTGTGTCAGTGACGGCCTTAACCGGCGCGAGACCTCGGGCGGCAGCTAATAAAAAGGACCACGATTTTAATTTACCGATAAACAATTTCGTCAGTAAGATGCTGGAAATGCTTTGGATAATAAGGTGGTAGCGTGGCCCCCCTAAGCACGAGGTTTGGGAGGTTGCCCAGTTCATTCTCGTCTAAGGCCACCACTGACTTCATTCATCATCCATCCAGTTAGCGACCACCGTACACAAGATGGAAGTCCCGCCATAGTGACCAATTTAAGTGTGTCGCGTTCCGGGATCAGCCTGTGTATACCCGGTTTATGTCAAGTGGCGCGGTATAAACATGTCTCATCAGTTAACATGTATCTGGACTCAGGTAGAGTAGGGTCTCAGAGCCTTGCTCGTATAAAAAAAAATGAAAGAGACACATAAAAATCAAGTGTACGTAGTACATAGGTTTTACAGAAAAATGAATTATTTTTTGTTCGTTAGTTACTAAAAATCTTTAGTTTTGATAAATGATTTGTGGTTTTCTAGAAATCGACATATTATGATTTTAATGTTACTTAGAGTTGTCTTTTGTGGAATCAGTCTAATTATTTAATACATTAGTTCAGTTTTGTTAATGGTCGAGTGGACACAATGATGTAGTATACAAAAGTAATAGACATACATGTTCGTAGTTAACACAGAAGTGAGACATGCGGCACCGACAATGGCGAATATTGAGACCAGCACCACCTTCTTGGAGAGCGGCATCATGCTACCAGCCATCACAATCACGCCAAATATGAGCGTGGTGATCACCAAGATACGGAATGCTTCATGAGAGATGTCGTCCACGCATGCGCCAGTGTCTGACTAGATACAAATAACATCCTATAATATAATAATAGATTTTACTACACTGTTAATTTTAATGATCCATTTTGACTCATTAGAAATTGAGTATTCAATGTAACTTCAAAGGGCCCGTCGCTTGATGTGTACAACTCAATCGACTTTCCCGTCTTGTAATTTAATGTTGCATAAAGTAAATCTTTTGTCTCTTTTAACTATTTTAATAAAAACTTACCGAATTGCCATTCGGGTTAAGCAGAACACATATAGTGCCGACTTCGTCTGCCGATCCATCTAAAGCCCTGTTTAGTATATCAGGGGCAAAGAGGAACAGTCCGTTCAGCCTGAAACAAATAAAAACTTTGTAATTCTTTTATATATATACTGCTCAAAGTAGCGTACGCTCGCAGATTCTACTTTATAGACATTTGTTTCTGTCAGCGTCAGACTTTCTTTAAGTATAGGCCTGCCGCGGTACAAATAGTTACACCGCCATCTCGTCAACATCAATTGAACAGCAAGAAGACCGATATGGCATTGAGTTGACAAAACTGTAGTGATATCGCACAGCAAAGGATGGTTATAGACGACCCTGGATTGCGATGGCAGAATTTGAGCGACGCGCTGCATATATACCACCTCCGAATAGGAACCGTTGGCGCGGCCGCGGCCGGTCGTAAGCCACATCTGCCTGACTGGAAATCTTTCCCTTCTATAGATGAACGCAACCATCTGTTCCTCTACAGCGGTGTCTATCTATATACGCCGTTACAGGCCAATCATTTGTGCCACCCACCATATGTTCTGCTTCTAGGTATCTAAAGTGCGGAAGCAACACAAATATCATCTCAACTGCAACCAATTCGTACCATTTTTTTTTTCTTCAACAGCGTGGTGGCTTAAATTCGGTGGTTGGCATTATTTATGTTGCCTCTGCTTTAAAATCTGCCGCCATTCACGCTACTGTCATCTCAAGGACGCGGCCTATAACGCCTATGAACAAATTTGACACAAGTGTCACAACAAAAGTTCAACACCGAGATCATTGTAGCTTCGTTTTACTACAAGAATTATTAGATCAAGAGCAGCAGTTTTGAATGCTGTTGAATGACTAGACGAGCATGCTGCTTGCCTGATAGTAAGGGATACGACCGCTTATAAACAGTATAATTCTTGATCCTAGTATTACACAACGAACAAGTAATGTAATAACTATAAATACATACACAGACATGATACCAAATGTGAGGAAGCTGGTGAGTACGAGCCACTTGAAGTGTGGAGGCTTCAGCAGCGCCATCGCTCTCTGCTTGCGAGGACCCGGAGCCATCTCGCCGTTGGAGTCACTTGATTCTTCACTTACCGTGTCTGAGGAGCTTTTCAAGGATTTTACCTGCAGAGTAAAGTAACAATGTTTTCGTGTTACAGCAGGCATAATCTAGCTAGTGTAGCCGTACTTAAATTAATGCTAATTTTCCTTGCAGTATTAATGTACTAGGTGCACCAGGAACCCGTGCCTCCAACTAGCAGCTAGGTTCATTTCTAAGTAAGAGTTAAAAGTTTTGATCCTGATGTCATTGAATAAGTTTTGAATAATAATTCCCCCCTTTTTAAATAAGATATGATTCAAATCTATTCGGGCCTTACAGACATTAACTGCTTTAAATAGATTTATAAGTGACATTTTCCACTTACCTGGTACTCCTCTGGTGCCAAGCCTGTATTAAAAGAATACACTTTACGCAATACTGCCAATGACTCTTGCCATTTTCCCCTGGCAGCCAGAAACTTAGGGCTCTCCTCTATTCCCAGCATAAACAATGCAGCAATGATCAGAGGCAGCACGTAGACCACGGTGAGGAGGCGCCAGGGTCGGAAGACAAGCGTGCCTATCTCAAGCCGCCAGGAATAAGGAAGGATTAGCCAAGCAAGAACTGGAATTTAAAATAAGAAACCTAATGAGCGATTTGAAAAGAAAAATGCAGGCAATGTTGGCAAGAAGTGAAAACGCTTCGTGCCAAATATTCGAATAATGCCATTTGACAAAAATACATTTTTATCCGTCAAGAATAATTATTATTCAGTTTTAAAACTAATAATTTTGTCTCTAATTTATAATAATTAGTATATTTGGATTTTGCTAAGTACTATAATTGTAAAAGTAACGGATACGACGACTTATCTATATCTATACTTATAATAAATCTGTAGAAAGGTCAATTCTGTACATGAAATATATTTCCAAAATAACTATCAGGGGGTGATTAGGGATCGATACTGGTGCCAAAAATGCAATTAGTAAATTTTTTTTCTGTCTGTCTATCTGTCTGTCTGTATAACCGTTATAGAAACAAAAACTACTCGACGGATTTCAACGAAACTTGGTACAATTATTTTTCATACTCCTATGCTGGATATAGTATACTTTTCATCACGCTACAATTAATAGGAGCAGAGCAGTGAAGGGAAATGTTGGGAAAACGGGAGAAGTTACTCCATTTTTTAAGCTTCCGTCGTGTGTGCAACCTTAATGGTTAAAGCTACACAGAAATCATGTATGACGGAAATGTTCTCCTTAAAATTATATAAAAAATATCCCACGACAGCATATGTCTATCTTTTATGGTTGACTCACAATAACACGTGTAACTCCCGATAGCTTAGCAGTTCGAAGCTTTCTCATTATATTTGTCTACTCTTACGTTTATAACACTCTCAGTCATCCCTAATTAAAAAAGTTAACATTATTAAATATTCCATAAAAAATAATCATAGAAATCGGTATAGAAACACCAAAGTTATACATGAAATACGCTAATAATAAGCCATCACGCGTGAATACTGAATCATGCTATATGCTTCCTTCGATTTCACCAGGATCCCATCATCAGACCCTGACCGGACAGTCGGACCACCTGCATACCACCATACATTAAAAAACATCCCGACAAATTGAGCACCTCCTCCATTTTTGAAGTCTGAAATCCACGCGGGCGAAGCTGCGGGCGGAACCTAGTTTTTGAATAAGAAGCCTTTGAGCTAATTTTTCCCTTTTGGCTTACGTTCCTCTAGATTTAACCATGCTGCATGGTTATTCCCTACCTTTATTTATTTACTTTGTTTTACACACAAAACAGGTTACGAGCATGTGTACTTAATGCTAAAAGTGAGGTTTGTTAACATAATTAAAGCCCAAAACTTGTGTTTACTTTTTCAATACGGGTTGCAAAAGATTTTATCAAAGTTGTTGCAAAAACAATTAGGATTGAAAAATAAGGTATAAGAAATGTATTATATCTTCTTTACTCAGAAAATCCCTAGAATAAATCATGTGTGCAATGAACTATAAAAGTCGCAAAAAATTCACATCGTATAGTCCCATAAACTTATCTGGCCCGGTGAGAAAGTCGCTGTTATGTCAGCGAATGGCAGGCAGATTGACTTTTCAAAGCGATGTCGTTAGTTCCTCTTTCGGCCACCGGACCAGATAAGTTTGTGACACTATACACGGATAGAATGTCATCATGTCAAATAACATCCCTACACAAAAGACGTAAAATAAATGACCTTTATTTTTACAAATTACTAAATAACAGAATTAATTGTCCTCAACTATTATGCAGGATAAATACATCGATTCCCAGAACTTTACCTCGTCTCAATGTCTATAAACTGTTTAAAAGCCGTAAACGCACAACAAACTTGGGGGAAAACTCACCAATAACACGGATGATGCAATTGTGTAACTATCTTCCACGGTCACTTGATATACATATTTCAAGATAACTTTCATGCATTTAAGAACAAAATTAACGCTCACTTTATATTATAGTAATACTTCCTATTAGTGTGTATACCTAATTATTGAATTTCAATCCTATGTAATACACTCTTACGAAACGTTTTCCTATAAAATTTGTTGTAAACTATTTAGTGATGTAAGCTAATACATGTAAGCTGTGGTTGCCTACTTGATGAGCGCAGAATTTAGCTAATGTTGTATGCGTATTATGTTATTTTTTTTTTGCTTATATTGTTACTGTGCATCATCTACTGATAATCCGAAACGACGAATAAATAAATATGTGAAAAATTACATAATTTTCACCTTTATAAGCTTCAGATGGTTATTTAAACTTAGGAAATGTTAGATGTATATATATGCGTCTGTAGTTATAAGTGGGACAATAATTGAATTTTACCTGGACTGAAGATTGACAGCTGCACGACCAGCCCGTTAGATACGAGTACAGTTATATCTCGATACTTCATTGGCATGATCTCGCACGCGTATGCGAAGCAGAGCGACGAGGGACACGATAAACTGGAAAAAGGGTGCGATATACTAGTATTGTGTATTGTACTTTCAGGGGCAGTAGATGAGATGCCGTTTAACAATCGTTAACGCTAATAGAAAACATTTTTTTTTATAAGGCTACGACTATGTTACTTGCACCTAATGCTGAGTAAAATGGGATCCAATAGAATGTCGACTTACGAGAGTTGATTACCCCTCAGCAGTTGACACAATTATGCCGACCTACTGGAATCGGATGTATACAGGCTGAACCTAGAACGCGACACACTTACGTGGGCAACTATGACAGGTATGACAATTTCTTGTGCTGGGTGCAAGTGCAGAAGGTAAATTTATTTGTCGCGAGTCGATGTGATACAACACAATTATAATTTATTTGAACAAATTTCACATATATATTTTACTTTTTAACTAGATACTCACAACAAAGAGCCAGCCAGTTTAAATAGCGCGAACCCCAGGAGATTCGGCATGAATGCAGCAGCCAGGCCCAAGAGCCCCGACATAGCTGACGAGATGATTAGCACTGGTTTTCGGCCCAGGGTGTCCGCCGCGCGACCCCACAGCGCCGCCGTCATTATCACTCCTGGAACAATGTGCAATAATAGCAATCCTGTATTTTATACTGTCTCTTCGCTGGCCACGGGCGTCCTCTAACACTGATAGGGGTCTAGGCCTTATCCTACCACGCTGGCCTAGAGCGGGTTCATTCGGTAAAGTTTCTTGGTTACCTAGTATATGAGGTGATATTATGTCTAGGGAACACTGGCCTATATAAAAGATATAAATCTAAGGCAATGCGCCATTGTTTGGCGACTGCAATATAAATTAATAAGTGCGTCTTTCGGCATCGCCTAATATTCTTTTATGCCAGATCAGTCGCCTAGTAAATGTGACGATGAAATAATTCCACTAAACTGATCTTGGTTTTGGCAATTAATTATAAACGTAACGACTACCTTTGGCCAAAAAAATGTTTATAAAATATAACCATTAACCATTGATGACGTAAATACGCGCCTGCAAAGGTCTATTTACTGAATATATGACCGATTTGATTTGGGGGCAGTGTAACGATACCGGGATACTATGATTAAAAAAATACTGCAAATTTGCTATAATCACCTACATCGCATATTCTTCGTAGATGTTCACTCTTGACAGAGTGGTCGTGGTACGATTAAAAATTTACCGTTTTGCGGGGCGTCGCTAATGCGTCGGTGTTTGGCGGAAGCATTCGTTTTTAGAGGATCTATCAACTAAATGTTAACAAAGAATGACTCATGCTAAACCGCGTCGGGTCCGAGCCGGTTCCATGCCTGTAATTTACAAAAACGGCTCTCGACCGAGCAATTACCATTGCGCCGTGATGAAGTCTACTCCTCCGAGCAAAAATAGTGTTGCAATTAGACTACCATGCTTCTAGAAACTGTAGCTTCATAATATATTTATTTCATTAAGCAAGATATCTTGATCTGTCGTATTCCATTTTGGAGGACATCAACAGTTTTATTACCTGATCTACTGACTCACGAAGACAAAATTATCATTAATTAATTTAATCAGTGCTTTTTTATTTGTATGATTAGCAAATCGTGTATAAAAGCAATTAATTGATATTAATTTAGATAATTGACACTAGGCAAATAGAATTTTTTCGTAATCATCATTTTGAATACCTAAAATTATCGCTATTATTGGTATTTACCATCTACGTCAAATGATGAAATAGCGTTCGTTGAAGAAGCGAGGTACGATCTGAACCCACGCTGGTGATCAGACGGATACTAGCCTGAAAGACACGGCCACAATTTTGGCAACGGATTTGTGTACCCGTATTGTATGAATGTAAAACGGAGCGGCCGCGCCGAATTTCGCAATTGTGGGCTAGCTGTTTATAGCAGGTATAATTGTAAGCTGAAACACCGTCTGATGCTTCGGTTTAAAGATAATGCAAAGCGTGAAATAAAACATCTCGTTGTATGGAAACCTGTATACCTGACATTTGTGATAAGAATTTCGGTGTGTGAAGTCTGCCAATATACATTAGGCCTGTACAGCTGTGGGATAGTATATATACAAGGCTGATATTACTACGAAAATATATCTACTTACCAATATTAGGTATGGATGTGAGAATGCCCTTCAGGTTCTGTGGGATCTCAAGGTCACACGTGGCGGCCGGCATTATGAATGCGATGCCGATCATCTCTAGCACGGACGCCAGCAACGTAAACAGCATCAGGCTGCTGTGGAACCACTGATACTTTCCGAAACCTGATAAATTAACGTTCATTATAGAAAGAGTATGTATTTCAAATGCGGCGATAGCCTAGTTGGGTGTGGAACGGACTGCCGAGACGAATGTCCGCAGGTTCAAATCCCAAAGGCACACACCTCTGACTTTTCTAAAAAATCATGTGTGTATTCTTTGTGAATTTATCGTTCGCTTTAATGGTGAAGGAAAACATCGTGAGGAAACCTGCACATCTGAGAAGTTCTCTATAGGAATTTCGAAGGTGTGTGAAGTCTACCAATCCGCACTAGGCCAGCGTGGTGGACTAAGGCCTAATCCCTCTCAGTAGTAGAGGAGGCCCGTGCTCAGCAGTGGGCAAGTATATAATACAGGGCTGATATTATTATTATTATATATGTATTTCATGAGCCAGTGAAGAAGCAAGTGATTGCCATCCTGCATGAAAGATTGGCAACGATTCGATTCTTATTATAGAATGGCTGTTTGGATAAATAATCAAAATTAACGCTCGCTAAGTGCGTTCACAATATGACCTGTAGCCATCCAGTGACACCAAACCCTATTTACAACGCACGGCATACCAACTAAAACTCCGCGGTGGCCCATTTCAGCGCATTAGGGACGGCTGCGGGCTTCCTCCGACGGAAGTGTTGTAAGTCCTCGTCCGCAGCCGCCTCTGCGCGGTGCCACCTGATGCGGTCCGTCTCCTATTCGGGGCACAGAAGCACCCACGCAACCGATGGACGCTCTCAGCATAAATGGTAGCAATAGGCCACCTTCTACGCTGCCATCCATCCCGGGGACACCACAATGTGGTAAACATGCACAATGTACTCTAAAGGCAGACAGCATACAGGACCTCCAATGGCCCCTATTAGTCGTCTTATACGACAGGTAGGGTAAACCATGGTAGAATTCTCCAAACGCCCCCAATCCACAAAACGGATCTGATTACGCCTAATGTTATGTAATATACTTAATAGAATGGCTTTTGTTTTCACTTTTTTGCTATTTTATGTTAATTATCATTTTTATGTTGTGACTACAGAGGATATTATGGTAGTCCTGATTTAAACGAAATAAAACTAACTTTCGGATTCTTCACTAGAAAGTCCGTCTCGTGACCATGAAGGTTTTCGAAACTTCGGGACGAAATCGATTATAAATGACCGCAATAAATCTGAAAAAATGATTTATTTCGATGTCTAACATTTGTGTAAAAAAAATTCTTGAAGGTGACAGTGAAGTTTGTAATTCAAGCTTCAGGAGTACGTGATATGCAGCCGAGGACTTGATAGTAATAGTAACAATTTAGTGGATGTATTCTAAGGGCGTATGTTTGGCAGGCAATAGGCTTGGTGTGATACAGCGTTCTCATACAACTACGTAAATGCGCTTGCGTAGTCGTGCAAAAGCATATTCATTAAAAAAAAAAAACCTTGTTATTTCGCGTGAAAGAAATGCATGTAATCCGAGATTGTGTCGAAATGAAATCGTTTTTTTCTTTTCAATATTCAACTCACCAATATTGTAATCAGATGTAATATTAATGATAAGCGCAAAAATTATAAATATCATACTTTTCGTCACATGTAGCAAATCATTAGGTTAAATATTAGCTGCTGTGGTACTAATGGAAAATAAATAAATAACTATATTTCAGTAAACAGTGGTGGTTAACTAATTAGGGACACTGACCTGGTAAGGTAACGGGACCATAGATAGTTAACTTTATTTTCAAATCTTCTCAAAATAAAAAGTATCATGATTGAACATATAGAAAAATCTTTGATTATTTTAATCTAAATTAGGTACTAACGCAAAAAATATATAATTTGCATAATAAATACATCTGTCCACTCACGTGAAAAGAAAAATTACACAATAAAAGTCGTAGAAGGTTGCTGGATGTGGGCCGCTTCCAATAGATCGAAATATTTGGGGGAGGCCTGTGTTCAGCAATGCACATCTTGTGGCTGATTATGATGATGACGGATATTAACATAAAAACACGAATCACAATGAAGAATACTGCTTGTGCTTAAATAATTTCTTATTACCGCTATAAACTGAATTATTTTATTGGTAGGTATATAATGGTTTTGAAATCGGTTTTATTTTTAGTTCAAAAGTTCAATCTAATGATCTAATTGAATTTAACACATAAAAATAATTCCCACCTTCTATTATTTTAAAAATTTCCTGACGAATCTTCTAAGTTTAAAGTTTAAAGATAATATTTTTAATATTGTAGCAATTTCAAACTTCATTAAATACATACCAAAAATAATTTATAAACTCCTATTGAATTGTGAGAAGTTCCCTTCTGGATATTCGAAGTTCAAGGTCAAATAACATTCTTATTACAGTAGCATTTACCTTTACCGTCACTTTCACTGACCTGCCAGATCTAAAGCATCTTCTAAATCCAAATTCTCCACCTCATTTACTTTAGTCTCAACTATCAAGTCACTTTGCACGTCAACCTTTCCCTTCATTTTTCTTTGAGTGTAACAAAATTTACAAATAATTTTGAACCTATTTCCTTAGTTAAGTTCCGTAGTTGTATTAGTTAGGCAGTCGGTAGCATTATATTTATTATCGTCGTCTATTTTGATAAAGATAACAATATGAATCTTATTATATTTCGATACCCCAGTAATTGTCCAACTCATTCGGATAAGATTGTAAACAGAATTGATAAAAACTAAATAATTCAGTGTATACATATACAGGATCATTTTGACATAGCGTTACTAAATGAAACTAAGTACTGTCTTCCACCTTTGCTCCCATTGTGCCAAAACTCTTCCATTAATAATTAATATTTTCACGAAAAATCCTGGTTTTAATATTCTGATTTTTTTATCATTTTGTACTTTAATGTGAATATGACGTGTGCGTGAGCGCACTTCTGATTGAAAGTATGATGTTGCCGCTGTAACGAATTCTTAGTAGTAGTGGCTTTAGGGCGCGTAAAATTAAAATGACTTTTTATTAATTTTTATTTTGTCCGAAACTTACACTTTTTTATTTTACATCTACGGCCCAAGTTACTTATTGTAAAGTATTATTTCCAAGTAGATAGATATGTGGTTTCATTTAGTAACGCGAAGTCAAAATAACTGTATAATTATTACATATTTTTCCACTTAAACAAATACGAAAAATATATCAACAACCGGTAAATTTATATCTTTATTGCTACTTCTTTATTAAATTATAATTTATTTATTTCCAATGAGTGCAATTTGGTTACATTCGATGAGTTGTGAGGAGTCTCGAAAATATATCTCATAACATTTTTAAGCTATACCGTCATTTCATACATGAAACTGGTTATTATTAAAGCTACTTTATGTGATTTAATTTAATGGTCTTTCGATTAGAGAATAAGCTTAAAAATAGGTGATAATCTCTATAGAAATTTAAAACCCTTAAGTAGGTAAGATTCGAATTTTTTTGTAATAACACTTCTAAAGTTAGTATGATAAGGTTCGCAAAATCAGATAGAAGTCCCGATCAGTGTTAAGAAGTGCGAAATTTAATTTTTTTATTCTTAGGCGTAGTCTTAACTGCGGTATATATGCGGTAAGTATAGTATATAGGTTAAATTAGAAAATGCATTTTTATCCTTTATTTACATTGCAATAGTAAAATTACTTTTGACGGCGCGCATACCTCAAAATATTCATTTGTTCTCAGCCTTAAACTTAATTGTCGAAACAATCATTATCGGCTAATTATAATCTATGTACACGTATCTATTTAATTAGTTGTCTTTAAATTTGTATACAAATGCCGCATTATACTTAATTAGTTTTAGAATACAACATATTAATAAAATTACTTAAAAACGGATATTGACATTTTATACTATAAAATTCATTTTGCTGTTTTCAAATTGTTACAAATTCAAGATGGTGCTGTTCCTGCTGCGCAATGGTTGCTCTGCTATTGTGGGTAATAATGAATGTCGGTGTTTACTTACCATCATGTGTTTTATTAGCTTACAAAACATCTGTACCTACCTCATTTATTTTATTTACGCAATATAATAAGGGTATAAGTTGTTTAAAAAACCATATACTTTTTAGGTTTCTCAAATTATGAATTATGATGGTGCATTGGGAAAAACTGTACTTAGGAGTAACATCATAGATTTAAATCATTAGATAAGCCCTGAACTCCTTGAAAATGTCCACTATTTATGTCTGTGTGTCTATCGGAAAAATAAAAATGTAATCAATATCACAAACATTTATTAGTAAAATATTACTATAATACCAATACACAAATTCAAGAAGATAAGGTCTGGTTGAATGAAAACATCAGTCATAAAAAATTAAATGACTGACCATCGAATAAAACGAGTTTATAAAATTTGTGTCTTTTTGTAGTTTTTTTTTCTTGTAGTTATTTTTGATAAACAAAGTAAATTTTATATAACAGATTTAGAGACTTAATAGCGTAATCCACGTGCAGTGTGCACCCTTCACTGCTTACTACAACCGACTACGACGTCAAGAGTGAGCTCACTCTTCCCAACGATGACACAATTCCGTGCGGCTGCAGTATGGGCGGGCACATCTAATGATTTAAATCTGTGGGTAACATCGTATTAATAAAATTTTTTGTTATATTTGACAACATTTCATGCGATGCCATCTTGTTCCCTAAATTCCGATAATTTACGTTTCATTCCGACTAGTAGGTAATAGGGTTACAGTGGTAATAAATATATAAAAACGGGTACTGTTTCGTCTCAGATGAACGAAATGAAAGTTTTGGCAAAGAAGGAATAAATAAGACCTTGGATTTTTCAGAATGTACTTTAATTGTTGAACAACACATTTAATTTTTTGCTTATGACTAGTGCGCACACCGATTGCGAAAAAGTGAAGTCTTGTCGTTATAATGCGGGTGGTAGTAAAAAAAATCCATCATCGTACAATGAAGTTACAATTTACTAGAGAGTCACAGATTGCGGCTTTATAGCGATTAGGCACATTACCAGGTACCTAAAACTATTTACAAAACAAAATTAGCTTTTAAATAAGTACATATTGGGAAATTTAAGTACTTAATATTGAATTGGTTAGATCAGAATATATTCCGTCCATAGACTTGAAATTCCTCTTAATATATACGGTGTCAGAGATTAGTCGAACTATACTTATGAAGGTCCTATCTTTCCACAGGTTGCCTTAATACGTGTTACAGCTTTCTTGTAAGTACAGCTTTGTAAACATAAACTGTTATAAATATATATATATATATATATATATATATATATATATATATATATATATATATATATATATATATTTACGTATACATATAACCGTTTAGTATATATTTAATGACTGATGATGATTGGATTGATTGATGATATAGGATTGTGGTAAAAAATAATACGCAATCACTGTTCATAACGAAAAAAGTGTCCGATTTTATTATGAATATATATTTTATATTCATACAAAAAAAAAAAAATCATAGCCCATTTATAAGTCACTCAAAAAGTTGACAAATAGTACAAAAAATAAATATAACAAACCAATCTTTTGAATACTCTTAACTACTTACCAGTGGCGATGACTGATCGAATTTCAAAGTGGTAATGTGGGCAAAAATACGCCGTAACTTTATTCTGCTCATTTAATAATATTATGGAAAAACCTTATGATATTTAAGTTAGTCTGTTTGTTTAAAGTTAATATGCTTTATTATTATAATCTCAGCCTTATGTGTCAAGATTCAAATCTTTACTAAGGGCCGGCGCGTATACAGCGGCTCGCAGCATCGAATTTTTTACTGTTAAACTATTATCGACATTATCTTCATGGAAATAATATTCAAAGTCATTTAACACAACAATGTAATGCAATTTATTATTTATTACAACAATACAACTTGTTTGCCGCTACAACTTCATGGGCAGTTCGTCATAACCAAGATAATGGTTCTTCGACATTAAGGAGGTCGCTCCGGTGAGTTTTTGCAGCGATGCAACCTCATAACGGCCGCAATACAATTACAACCTGCGCCTATCATAAAATTGCTGCAATGTTCTAAGTACGAGATATATCTCATATATCATATGTAAAGATACTTACCGATAATCGTGCCTTCTCTAAAG
Organism: Manduca sexta; assembly: GCF_014839805.1. Lineage (NCBI taxonomy): Eukaryota > Metazoa > Arthropoda > Insecta > Lepidoptera > Sphingidae > Manduca > Manduca sexta. The sequence continues at coordinate 13,481,295 of NC_051135.1, forward strand.
TTTGTGAATTTTTTATTGTCCCCTACTTATTTTGATCATGGACCTTGCTTTGATTAATGTTTGTCGTTTTGACTTGAAATTTTATCTAGGCAATAGATCTTTTTATTTTTTTAAGATTTTTTAGGCAATTAAAAAAAAAACAATTCAGGTACCTACTTATATTAAAACAGTTTATTTTATTATTATCATATAACTTAAAATTATAATTGGCTGCTAGAATCTTCATCTCTCGAGTTATCTTCGGGCAGGAGAAAGCTCAGAGCTGCACACACTGAAAAAAAAAACATCGTTCATAAAAATACATACTTCTTTGAGCCGCTACCTAGCGACCCTTTGTACTTTGCCAGGCTTCTAGGAAATATGTGAGCGTGATAATGTTTATTAAAATGGCTTTCTAATTGTCTGTTTCAAATGAGATTTCGTGCGATGAGGGCACACCGTAGAGATGTAAAATTGTAGATAATAAAGTTAGAACTGTATTACTAAACAATTAGCTCTATTATAGTTGTTCATGTTCTATATTGTTGTTATTAAGCGACGGCGAATGTCTTTTCTGCGTATTTTACTAAAAATATGTCAATGATTTGGTAATTGGCTTATTATTTTGGCTAAACTCAGAGCCTTAGAGTCCAAAGAAGGCCAGTAACTGAAAAATAAATGTAATGATTCAAACACCATTTTATAAAAGTAAGTTTAATATAAAAACTTATCTCTCAAATCATGTTACTTTTGCATTTATTTCATTCCATTGTGGGGTCGGCGCAACGCATTTTTTTAAGCAAATTTTTGAAATTACTCAGCTTAGTTTTTGCAGCCATTTGCATGAACGTAATGCTATGTAATTCTCTTCGAGAACTATATAGTAGATCGTGATAGCAAACCAAGATTTGCTATTTCTTGACTTAGGTATTTCCTACTTACAGAGTAATAGAGCTGTGAACCCGTAGAAGGTGGCGGTGCAAGCGGCGGCTAGTAACAGCCCGGCTACGTTGGCACCGACGGCGGAGCCCAGTCGTCCGAACATGAGTACCGCGCCCACCGCTGTACCCCTGGAACAATGAATCTTCTTGTAAACCCACGCTGCCTGTGCACTAAGATTGATTGTATTAGCACCATGCCTTACAAGATATCAATGTGTGACTGACGTTACATTTTGTACGATTAGTACCAAATACCCTGTTTTAAGAAATCGTGTGTCAAATATCAGAGATTTCAGAAGCCTCAGGACCCTCACGTTCTCTATGCACATTAAATACAGTCTCCCGGATAGCCCTTTGTGGTCCGTCAGCATATAGGTTCTATAGCATATAGCGCTTTCAGAATTCCAAATATGTTGGAAATTTTACACCTGTAACAATTCTTTTAAGCACCTATATACCATTCACTTTAAAAAGAGTAATTCCAATCATATTTAATTTTGAGGAGTTCCCTTTTGCATCTTTAAAGCCCAAAGTCCTATACTAACGATATCGAAATGATACCAAATCTGACGCCAAAACAAAATAAAAATCAGTCCGCAATTGATGGGGAAATCGGTGAATATACATTGGAAAGGAAATACATACCTACTGTCAAAAATAGAACCTCCGCCATTTTCTGAAGTTGGATAAAAGTTGTGATGAAACATACCTTAAACTCGTCGGGAAAAGACTAACAGCGTAGGCTATGACGGGTCCCATGCCCAGCGAAGACAGCTGAAGAGAGGACATGGTTACTCCGACGAGAACGCTGAAAGTAATCACCTCGTTATAGAATGTTAATGGTAGGGTACTTGTATCAGTGGCGGCCTTAGCCGGCGCGAGGCCTCGGCGGCAGAAAATAAAAAGGACCATGATTTTAATTTCCCGATAAACAATTTCGTAGATAAGATACTAGAAATGCTTTGGATAACAAGGTGATGACGATGCCCACCTAAGCGTGAGGCCCAGGACGTTGCCCGGTTCATCCTCCTAAGACCGCAACTGAATTGTATCCACCCAGATAACAACCATCCTACACAAAGGGTAAAACCCGCCATAGCGACCCGCTAATGTGTGTCGCGTTCCGGGATCAGCCTGTGTATATCCGGTTTATGTCAAGTGGCGCGGTATAAACATGTCTCGTCAGTTAACATGTATCTGGACTCCACTTCACTTACCATCAGGTGGAATGGGGACACTTAGCTGTGCTCGTTTAAAAAAATAATTACGAAACACTCAACTAGGTATGTATACTACATAGGTTCTACAGAAAAAAATAAGTGTTATCTTCTGTTCGTTAGTTACTAAAAATTGATATTTTTGATGAATGATTTGTGGTTATTTAGGAATCGACATTATGATTGTAAGAAGATTTTATAGATATTTTATAGATTTTATAGATACGAAGATTTTAATGTTACTAAGAGTTGTCTTTTGTGGAATCAGTCTGAGTATCTAATACATTAGTTCAGTTTTGTTAACCGTCGAGTAGACACAATGATGTAGTATACAAAAGTAATAGACATACATGTTCGTAGTTAACACAGAAGTGAGACATGCGGCACCAACAATGGTGAACATTGTGACCAGCACCACCTTCTTGGAGAGCGGCATCACGCTGGCAGCCATCACAATCACGCCAAATATGAGCGTGGTGATCACCATGATCTGGAACGTTTCGTGAGAGATGTCGTCCACGCATGCGCCGGTGTCAGTCTAGAAAAAAATAATACTCCATAATAAAATTATAGATTTTATTACAATGTTATTTTTAATGATCCAATTTGCCTCATTAGAAATTGAGTATTCAATATACCTGCAAAGGACCCGTCCCTTGACGGATACAACTCAAACGACTTTCCTGCTTGTAATTTAATGTCGCATAAAATAAATATTCTTTTTTTGTCTCTTTTAATAATTTCACTAAAAACTTACCGAATTGCCATTCTGGTTAAGTAGAACACAAATAGTGCCAACTTCGTCCTCCGATCCATCTAAAGCCCTGTTTAGTATATCGGGGGCAAAGAGAAACAGTCCGTTCAGTCTGAAATAAGAAAAACCTTTGTCAATCTATACATATTATAAAACAAAGTCCCCTTTTCTGTCTGCCTGTTTGTTATCGATTTTTTCCAAATCTACTGAACGAATTTATATTAAATTTGGTATGGAGATAGTTACTAATGTGGTATGGAGATAGGTTCTTGACCCTGGGAGGGTTATAGGCTACTTCCTATCCCAGAAAACTTCTTCACACGTGCAAAGCCGCGAGCAAAAACTAGTTTTCATCATCACATCTGTTCCTGTTTTTTTGTTCAGCTCAGTGGCCGCCATTTAATACGCCGAAGAATTTAACACTGGTATCCGGGAAAATAGTTTAACACCGGGAATATGATAATTATAATTCTAGATTTTTTCTAGTGTTTACCAACGAACAAGTAATAAAATAGCTATAAATACGTACACAGACATGATACCAAATGTGAGGAAGCTGGTAAGTGCGAGCCACTTGAAGTGTGGAGGCTTCAGCAGCGACATCGCACTCAGCTTGCGAGGACCCGGAGCCAGCTCGCCGTTGGAGTCGCTCGATCCCTCACTCACCGTGTCCGAGGAGCTATTCAAGGACTTTACCTGCAGAGTAAAGTAACAATGTTTTCGTGTTACAGTAGGAATAATCTAGCTAGTGTACCCGAGCTTAAATTATTACCGATTTTCCTTGCAGAATTAATGTACTGGATGTATTAGGAATCTGTACGAAGGTACCGTTTTTTTCGTTACATGGCAGCTGCTAGCTAGAGAGCTAGCAACTAGATTCATTTCTAAGTTAAAGTCAATAAGTCTCCATCCTAATGTCATTGATAAAATTTTGAATAATAATTTAATTTCGTGTAAGAATCCTCTTTTTTTTTAAAATAAAATATGTGTCAATTCGATTCGGGTGCTTACTAACATTAATTGCTTTAAATACATTTATAAGTGACATTTTCCAATTACCTGGTACTCCTCTGGTGCCAAGCCAGTATTAGTAGAATACACTTTACGCAATACTGCCAATGATTCTTGCCATTTTCCCCTGGCGGCTAGAAACTTGGGGCTCTCCTGCATTCCTAGCATAAAGGCTGCGGCAATGATCAGAGGCATTACATAGACCACGGTGAGGAGGCGCCAGGGTCGGAAGACGAGCGTGCCTATCTCAAGCCGCCAGGAATAAGGGAGGATTAGCCAAGCAAGAGCTGGAATTTAAAATAAGAAACCGCATAAAAGATTTGGTTGAGTAATAGTTTCATGTCACACAGTTTTGTTGTTAAGTGAACAAGCATGCGAAGAAAAATGCAGGCAATTTTGTCAGCAAGTCAAAATGCTATTAAATGTGAAACATGGCAAACATTAGACAAAAATACTGCCATTTGACAAAAACTACATTTTTATACGTAAAAAATAATTATACTTTGTTCTAAAATTAATAATTTTGTCCCTAATTTATAATTTTTAGTAAATTTGGATTATGCCAAGTGCAATCATTATGATGCAGCGTAGGCAGGCCCCCCACGAGATGGACCGACGACCTGATGAGGGTCGCCGGCGTCCGATGGATGAGGGCGGCCCAGAACCGGTCCCTGTGGCGCTCAATGGGGAAGGCCTACGTCTAGCAGTGGACGATTCCCGACTGAAATGATGATGATGATGAAGTGCAATAATTTAAAAAGTTAACGGCTTATTAAACACGATGGCACATTTGATAAAGAATCCTTTAAGCATTTTTTTCCTTTTTGGTTGCGTTTTTCCATATTTGACCATGCTTGTATTATTATTATTATCCTACCTTTTCATCGCAACACAATTTATCAGCGATGTCGCAAGAACAATTAGGATTTTAAAAATTAAGCACAAGAAATGTATCTACTTTACTCAGGAAAAAACTAGAATAAATCGTGTGTGGAAAAATTAGATCTAAATGAAAATTGCATAATTTTAAACCTCGGATAGATATTTTAATATCTCAGGATACGTTGGATGTAAATATTTGCATCTGTAGTTATAGGTGCGACAACAATTGAATTTTACCTGGACTGAGGATTGATAGCAGCATGAGAAGTCCGTTACATACGAGCACAGTTATATCTCGATACTTCATTGGCATGATCTCGCACGCGTATGCGAAGCAGATTGACGAGGGACACGATAAACTGGAAAGAGGGTGCGATATACTGTATTGTGTATTGTACTTACAGGGGCAGTAGATGAGATGCCGTTTATATCATCGACGCTAATAGAAATCAAAAATGTTTTTTTTTGCGGTCACGGCGACCCCACTGCACCTGATGGTAAGTGAAGTGGGATCCCATATGGTATCGACGGACGAGAGATGTTTGCTCCTCGTCAGTCAACACAATTATCCCGGCCTTTTGGAATCAGATGTACATAGCCCGATTCCGGAACGCAACACACTTACGTGGGACACTATATGTGAATTCCAACGCTTACGCCAACGACTAAGCCACGAAAATGTGCTGAGTGGCGATCGGAGCGGCACACGGCACGCCGCGGCGGTGTCAGTGACATAGTTTAGTTTGCGATTAGCGTTAACGATTGTAAAAAGCATCTTGCCTTCGCCCCCTGCTGTATTTAAGTAGGTGCAATTCAGGAATTCACTGTCCAACTCAAGGCATTCAGCTACAACTCAACACGCTGGTTTAATACGAATAGACACTCGCGCATCTTGCCTTCGCCGCTATTGTATTTAACAGTAGGTGCAATTCAGGAATTCACTCAAGGCATTCAGCTACAACTCAACACGCTGGTTTAATACAAACAGACACTTGCTTAGTAATGTTGAAGGAACTATAAGTGTCAGTATTTGTAACGTATTTTGTTGATAGCGTTTGTGAAGCGCCTTGATTAATCACTATCTTACCACCAGGGTACAATAATAATAAAACACAATTATAATTTATTTGAACAATTTCTTATATATATTTTGCTATCTCCTACATAGCTAGATACTCACATTTTACTGGTGGTAGGTCTCTTATATGTGAGAGTCCTCCTGAGTAGGTACCACCGCAATATCTATTTCTGCCGCCAAGCGGCAGTGTTTAGTCACTGTGGTGTTCCGGTTTGAAGGGTATTGTAGCCAGTGTAACTACTGGATATAATAAGACTTAACATCCCATGTCTCAGGATGGCGAGCGCAGTGGAATACCAAACAATACTTTGTAATTCAAGGTGTTGGGTGGTGTTTTTTCTGTTTATTCTTTGGTCGTATCGCTTACCATCAGGCAAACGGCAAACTAGTCTCGTCATTCAAAACAATACAAAAAAAACTCACAACAAAGAGCTAGCCAATTTAAACAGCGCGAACCCTAAGAGATTCGGCATGAATGCAGCAGCCAGGCCCAAGAGCCCCGATATAGCTGACGAGATGATTAGCACTGGTTTTCGGCCCAGGGTGTCCGCCGCGCGACCCCACAGCGTCGCTGTCAGTATCACCCCTGGAACAACGTGCAATAATAAGGTTGTTTTCCGTCCAACATCGTGGGAGCTGACCTCGACCACGTGCTAATCGCTGCACATTCCACGTGGCCGTCTAACTACCCGGCGAGCTGCCGCCGGAGCCAGTCACGTGCAACATCGTGCCGTTCGCCTGATTCGGAGTTCCCCAGACCAGTGATTCGTGTTGCTTAGTACCAGTAACCAGAGCCGAGTGTAAAGCGGAGGTCCAAAAATAAAGCTCGTACCACGTAATAACCCTGGGTTTTTATTGTCTCTTCTACTATCTATCTGCGGCGCTTCTTACTCGCCGCAGTAACGACTACTTTCACTGCATTTACCTTTGACGATGACGAATATACGCACCTGCAAAGGTCTATTTGCTGAATAAGGGGTCGACCATTAATTACGTGATGTTTTTTAGTGACTAGTAACCCCTTCCCCCTGGTGATATGTGGTGTGGTTTTAGACTACCCCTACCCAAAATCACGTGTTTTTTTTGGTACAAAGTACATTAACATTTTTATAATTATCTTTAAATACAGGTATAATCAGATAAATCTCATAACACCCCCCTCCTCCCCTCCTTGTGATATTTCGTGATTTTAGTTCCGAACTCCCCCCTTTCAAGCCTCACGTAATTAATGGACGATCCCTAAATAACTGATTTGATTTGATTTGGGGGCAGTGTAACGACGCCAAGATACTATGATAAAAAAATGCTGCAAATTGTGCTATATATCGCTTATTCCTCGTAGTCGTACACTCTTGACAGAGTGGTCGTGGTCCGAGTAAAAAGCTGTCGTTTTCGCGATGCGTCGCCATATGCCTCGATGTTTGGCGGAGTGGAAGCATCTGTCTATAGAGGATCTATAAACTACATAATATTAATAATATGGGGGGATTATATACACTTATATTCAATTTTAAATTATGTAAATTATCCCTTGCTTTTTGAAACTGAAGTTTCATATACTTATTTCATTAAGCAAAAGATCTGGTTCTGTTATCTCCGTTTTGAAGGACATCTACAGCTTTATCACCTAATGTACTAACGACTCACGAAGAAAAACATTATCACTAATTAATTTAATTACTGCTTTTTATTTGTATGATTAGCAAATCGTGTATAATAGCAATTAATAGATATTGATGTAGATTATTGGCACATTGCAAACATACATTTTTCCTAATCAACATTTTGAATACTTAAAGTTATATCTTCTTCAATATCATTGGAAATTCCCATCTACGTCAGATGATTGAGTAGCAAAAAAGAAAAAGCGAGGCACAATCTGCGCCTACGTTGGTGATTATTACACCGATTGTAGCCCAAATACACGGCCGCAATTTTGGCAACGGATTTGTGTGTTCGTATTAAGATCATAGCACACATATCAAAGAGATCATCACCGTATCAACTCAAGCCGCGCAGTATTTTTTTTATGAAACTCTCTACTGCAAAGCACACTAATCGGAATACTAACGTAATCGCCTCGCCTCATGACAAGCTCACGAACCGCGGTGAGTGGTCAATTTGCAGTTCCCACGCTTGCAGCTCGTCGTCCCCGCAACCTGGGCCCTTATTCTGTAAGATAGTGTAAACGCGTAACGCGGCCGAGTCATGTCATCTTTGAGAAATGTGCGTGAAATGGTATTCTGTAAGCCAAATTTCTATAGTCCTACACATCCGCCCTTATTCTGTATGATAGTGTAAACGCGTAACGCGGCCGTGTCATGTTATCTTCGAGAAATGGAATGGTATTCTGTAAGCCAAATTTCTATAGTCCTAAACATGATGCGTTGTGTTACGTGCTTGTTACACACTGTCAAAATAACGTGCGGGATAGAGAATAAGGCCCCTCTTCTCGAACGTGCTGTCATTCCCAAGAAAACTTCCAGTCGTGTTGCGCGCGTGTTTTGTTGAATTTGTAGGTTATATTTCAAATAACGATGAATAAGAAGAAACTGCAGAAATTAGAAAATATCTATATGATTCAAGTGTCTCTAAATACATTCGGATTGATACTGATCTGGTGCCAGCCATGTCAACCAGTGGCCAGCCGTAGCCGAGTCGACGTACTGGAGCTGCTAATCCGCTTAAGATACGTGCTTACGCTAGGTGAACGCCTGTTTGATGGCGAGGTGAAAGGCGATACGGTGACGATCCGTTTCCGAGTTGATATGTGTGCTGTGATCTTTAGGTGGAGGTAAAACGGAGCGACCGCGCCGAATTTCAGGCTTGTGGGCTCGCCGTTTCAAGCAGGCGTAATCGTGAGCGAAAACACCGTCTGATGCTTCGGTAAAAACAATGCAAAGCATGAAGGAAAATATCTCATTGTATGGTAACCTGTATATCTGAGAGTTCTGAAGTTCTACATAAGAATGTGCGTTTAGGCCAAGGTGGTGGACTAAGGCCAAAAACCTTCTCAGTGGTGGGTGAGTCCTGTACAGCTGTGGGATAGTATATACAAGGCTGATATTACTATGAAAATATCTCTACTTACCAATATTAGGTATGGATGTGAGAATGCCTTTCAAGTTATCTGGGATCTCAAGGTCACACGTGGCAGTTGGCATTACGAACGCGATGCCGATCATCTCCAGCACGGTCGCCAGCAACGTAAACAGCATCAGGCTGCTGTGGAACCACTGATACTTTCCGTAGCCTGACACATTAACCTTCATTAGAGCATGAGTATATATTTCATGAGCGAAGAAGCAAGTGAGCTCATCCTGCATGAAAGATTGACAATGATTGGATTCTTATTACAGCATGGCTGTTTGTATAAATATTAAAAATAACACATGCTAAGCGCATTAGATTCTGTCCGGATTTGATGTTGACCTTCGGGGGACCGTCTAGCCGAGTCTCTAACCCTATGTACATACAACACACGGCATATCATCTCTCTCTAAGCCCCAATAAGTCGCTTCTTGCGACAGGCAGGGGTACCGTGGCGAAATTCTTTAGATGCGCCGAGCCACAGGGCACAAGTGCATGTAATCTTGGACTGTGACAAAATTAAATCGTTTTCTTTCTTTCCAATATTTTACTCACCAACATTGTTAATAGATGAATTATTAATAATAAGCGCAAAAATTATAAACATCATACTTTTCGTCACATTTAGTAAATCATAAGATAATTATTAGGTAATAAAAAATAAAACTGTCTTCAAAAATCCATAATACAAAAGAAAAATAATTTAACTTTAGGTATACAGTGATGGCCAACTAATTAGGGGCACTGGCTTGCTAAGGTAACGGCACCATAGATGGCCCACTTTATTTTCGAATCTTTATAAAATAAGTAGTATCATGATTGGAAATATAGAAAAATCTTTGATTATTAATTTACCTATATTAGGTGCCAAATTCAAACAAAGTTTTATCTGTATAACATAAACATAAAAACAGGAATTACAGAAATCACACAGGTTGTGCTCAAATAATTTCTTGTTAACCCCTATAAATAATATGGATTATTTTATTGGTTTGTAATAGTTTTGAAATTGTTTTTATTTCTAATTAAAAGGTTTAATATTTTGTGAGTTAAAAAACAGATCAAAGTAATTCTCATCCTCTTTAATTTTATGAAATTTCCTTACGCATCTTATAAGTTTAAAATCAAACAATAATATTATTAAAATTGTAGCATCTTCAACCTTTATTTAATACATATTAAAAATAATCATCAAAATCATATTTAGTTCTGAGGAGAACCCTTCTAGACATTCGAAGTCCAAGGCAAAATAAAAATATTCTTATTGCAATAGCATTTTAAGTCTTTACTGAACCAAATACAAAAATAAATATTATATTAAAGTACTGTTTGACTTGGAAGAGTTTTACGTCTTCAAAGTCCAGAGTCCCATGCTAAATAATTAAATTTAAAATATTCCGATATTATACGAAAACTAATGCAAAAGGAATCATTTATACGTACACAAAAAAATACGTGAATTAACTCCCCTATCCTTTTGAAGTCGGTGAATTATTACTTAGTTATTATTATAACCAGGCCTTTTTGTCACTTCTTTTTCAGAGGCACGTTAATTCTCGATTCTCGGTATTTTCGAAATTTCCCTTGGAAGCACTGCGTGTCCTCACAAAAAAGCCCTGATTATAACTAATCACAATAATTACATTTACCTATTTGTTTTTTTTTTTATCTACTTATCTAGTTCTAGAGCTCACTTAAAACACTTTCACTGACCTGCCAAATCTAAAGCATCTTCTAAATCCACATTCTCCATTTCTTTTACTTTAGTCTCAAATGTTAAGTCACTTTGCACGTCAACCTTTCCCTTCATTTTTGTTTGACTGTAACAACATTTAAAAATCATTTTGAACCTGTTTTCGTAGTTAAGTTTCGGAGTTATAATAGTTAGGCCGTCGGTAGCATTATATTTAATATCGTCTATTTTGAAAGAGATAAGAGTATGAATCTTATAATTCTCCGATACCCCAATAATCGTCCAACTAAATCGGATAAGATTGTAAACAGAATTGATAAAAACTGAATAATCCAGTGTATACATTATATATGTACATATTTTTCCTCTTAAACAAATCTGAAAAAATATTAACAGCCGGTAAATGTATTTCTTCATTGTTACTTCAAATTAAATTTTATTTATTTCGAATAAGGTGCATTTTGACGGTTTTTAGATGAATTAAGAGGGGTCTCGAAAATATTTTATTTCTTATAAAATATTTAAGCGATACCGCCGATTACATGAAACTGGTTATTATTAAAGTTACTTTATTTTATAACTTAATGATTTTCCAATTCCCTGTGTAAGCTTAAAAATAGGTGATGATATCTCTATAGAAATATGAAACCCTAAGGTAAGATCAGACATTCGCATGATAGATTCAGACTTCGTTTTAATAACGCTTCTAAAGTGTGATAAAGTTCACAAAATCGATCAGTGTTAAAAAGAACGAAATCCATTTTTTTGTTTTGGTAGCATGCAGCACAGCTGTTCTTGGTCGTAGCATCAACTGCTGTATATATTAATATGGACTGTCTATTTCATAGGTCGAATATTTTAAATATTTACAATATTTTTTATCAATATTACACGCCAACAAAGCCAAGTTTAAACTTCTTAGTTATGGGCTATGCATTTATATATAAGTTTGTGGCCATAACTGATTTACTACAAATGTGCATTAAAATAGTAAAATTACTTTCAACAGCACGCTTACCTCAAAATATTCGTTTGTTCTCAGCTTTAAACTAAATTGTTAAATGCCATTTCGAAACAATCATTATCGGCTAATTATCTGTGTACACGTACCTATCTAATTAGTTGTCTTTAGATTTATATACAAATGCCGTACAATTACTTTTTGAACGCAAAATATTAATAAAGTTACTTAAAAACGGATATTTAGTTTTTATACTATACAGTTATATTACTAACCTTCTTCTTCTAAAATTTAATACGACGACATTTTAAAAGCCGAAATATCCATGCATATTAATTATTTTTACGTTTTTCTTTCAACTGCGAGAACTAATCACTAACTAGACGTGAATTTAAATTCTTTACTTGCCAATAATTGTTTAGTTACCCAGATTAAAGGTGAAACAAAATGTATGAAAAATGGACCTTAAGCTATAACCTTAATATAGACGGTTTTAGAGAGTCGAACTATACTTATGAAGGTCTTATCATTCCCGCATGTTTCCTTATGTATTACAACTTTCTTTTACAGCGTTTCTTTTGCAGCTTTGTAAACGTAAACTGTTATTTAAAAAAATATATACACATACATATACACCATTTAGTACATATTTAATAAATTATAGCCAAGTTAATGATTTATGATGATAATGGAATTGATTGATAATATAGAATTGTGGTAAAAAAAAACAATTCGCAAACACTATTCAACACGCTAAAAAAGGCGTCGGATTTTATCTATATACTTTATAATTATACTAAATAATAATAAAAGGATAGCCCATTTATAAGTCATAATTTTACAAATATTAATAAAATTATAGTTAACCAACCTTTTTAATACTCTCCAGCACTTACCAGTGGCGATGACTGACCGAATTTCAAAGTGATAATGTGCGCAAAAATACGCCTAAAATTTATTACAATCACGTAATAATACGGAAAATCCTTATGATATTTTAAGTTAGTCTGTTTGTTTAATATTAATATGCTTTATGATTATAATCTCAGCCTTATGTGTGAACTGTGAAGATTTAAACTCTTACTAAGGGCCGGCGCGTATATAGCGGAGCGAAGCGCAGAGAATTTATTACTGCTAAACTATTATCGACATTATCTACAGCGAAATAATATTCAAAATTAATTAACACAACAATGTAATGCAATTTATTGTTATAACAATACAACTTGTTTGCCGCTACAACTTCATTGACAGTTCGTCATAACCAAGATAATGGTTCTTCGACATTAGGGAATTTGCCCCGGTGAATTTTTGCAGCGATGTAATCCCATAATGCCGCGATACTGTCACGAAACTGCTGGCAGTCCACTTAGAAACATTATTTATTTGTTTGCATCGTTATTTAAATAAATGTTAAGTAATTACAACTTGCGCCTGTCATGAAACTGCCGCAATGTTTCAAGTAAGAGAAAATTATTTACAGTTTTATCAGGAGTTATAATATTAACTGATTAGTGAGCTCTACTAATTAGTGAGCTTTTTATTGACACCTATTTATTTTGACTATTGCTCTAATTAATGTTTGTCGTTTTGACTCAAAATTTGATCTAGGCAATAGATACGGCTAAGTTCGGATAAGGGATAAAATCATATACTTAACGCAAAAATACCGTGAAAGTATGGTTATTTTTTAGTTTTATACGGCCTGCATACCGCATATCATGCTACGACCAACAACATGAGTGCTATGTGCAGTGAAAGAAAGTATCTTACTTTGTCTGATGGTAAATTGTGTAAGTATCATCTATGTACCGTTTGTAAAACCTTAGAGAGACCGGGGCTGTGGTGAGGGCTGTCTCTTTTAAGTCCTCCATACATATATTGGCGACTAGCCTCAACAGTAATCAAACCTCTAATGGTCTCGTAGAGTATTTTGATCCTTATAAGCAACAGGATCGATTGGTATCAAAAAATATTTTTTGCATAATTTGCCCATGTTATTATTAATTACCCATTTTAGTACACTATCGTCGCATCTTCTAGCAGGCCACTTGCGACACATCAGTCCGATGAGATCGCGGAGTTGAAGAAAATGGTGAAGCATCTCTCCCTGAAGCTAGATGAGCATACTCGCACATCGTGTTTCTCCGCATATCGCGCAAGGCCTAGGGATCGTCGTCGATCTTCTTCACGGCAAAGAAGCCGCTCTGGTTCTAGCTACCGGAAGTAGCCCATATGCTGATACCATGGCAAATTCGGCGCACAGGCTCGTAGGTGCTTAAAGCCTTGTGAATTCTCTAAGGCGGGAAATGCTACAGACAATCGGTACCTACTCGTGACGAACGATTGTCCATCTAATGGAGGTCGCCCCTTCATTACCGACCGCAGTACGAACATAGAGTTTTTGATGGACACCGGCAGTGACCCCTGCGTCTACCCTCGTTCTGCGCTTCGGGATCGTCGTGTCAAGACCGAGTTCAACCTCATCGCAGCCAATGGATCGCCGATCGAGACATACGGCTTCATCGAGCTTAAATTAAATTTAGGTTTAAGGCGCAATTTCCCTTGGCGTTTTACTATGGCAAATGTTACAAAGCCAATAATAGGCGTTGACTTTCTTAGTTTTTATAATTTAATAGTAGACTGCCGAAATAAACGAACGCCTAATAGACAATAGCACAACTTTGATCGAAAATGCCTGTATTGCTAACGCTAATGTTTTTTCTGTCAAGGTTCCAACAGATGACACGCGCTTCCACGACGCGTCGTCGAGGCGTGGCCACGCGTGGGGGCAATTTGACCGCTGCGCGTGCGGCCGGCCACCAGCCACGCCAGTCGGTACACAAAATCGCTCGCGAAGACCGTGTCACCCATTACCGTACGCTTGCGCCTACTACGGCAATAAATTAGCTGTTGCTTTGCTTAACGAACTCTCTCGCTGTACTTTCCTCTAGTTTACTCCTTCTATTTCTATAGTATTTCTTCTGTGTGCGTAATAAACTGTATCTTCTGAAATTTCGACTATTCTTCTCTTCTTCATTCTTCACCAACAACCAACACCTATACACTTTTCAAAAACTTTGAATGCGGATCTGAATATCTTCAAAAATGACGGACAGACTCCTAAGAACGTTTTCTTGTGTCTATGGCAGTTAAGGTATGCCTTGCTACCCAATCTCGAAAATCCACCCTGTATATTATAAGTACTTATAAAGTGATAACTTTATATTATAACAAAACAACTGACTCTTGTCCTGAAACATGAGTCACTAATGAGTATGCGTGAAATCTTGCAATTAAATATGTTGCGTACATTAGCAATTGCAAAATTTCACGCAAATGAAGTACGGATAACTTTTTATTTTCACAATTCCAAGGTATTAAGTACAAATGATTTGCAAATATGATAATTATTATCAAGTTGTTACTAGCAATAAATAAAAGCATCCATAAAAGTTCGTTTGTTACCTAACAAAATAAAAGGTGTTTCAGAAAATATTTTATTCTGATCCACTCCAAGCACTATGTCCCGGATGAAATAGGATTGCTACTGTTTAAGTATTTGCAGTTTATAAACGACTAACTAGTCTTTTTAATTTGTTAAAGTTTTTTCAGGCAATTAAAAAAAAAACAATTTTGGTTCTTATATTACAATAGTTTATTTTATAGTTAGCATATTTTATATATAACTTAACACTATAATTGGCTGCTAGAATCTTCATCTCTCGAGTTATCTCCGGGCAGGAGAAAGCTCAGAGCTGCGCACACTGAAAAAAAAGTCATCATCCATAAAAAAATATACAGCCTTTGAGCAGCTGCCTAGCAACCCTTTGTAGTTTGCTAGGCTTCTTGGAAATATGGTCGCGATCCTGTTTATTAAAAACGGCTTTCTAATTGTCCATTTCAAATTAGATTATGTTTGGTGAAGCCAGACCGTAGAGATATAAAATTGTAGAAAATAAAGTTAAAACTATATTACTCAATCAATTAGCTTTATTATTGTTCATGTCCTAGATTGTTGTTACTGAGAGACGGCCGAAGATAATGCAATCTTTGGCTAATTTCACCGAAAATAAGACAATATTTTACTAATTAATGTGTGACTCGCCAAAAATGACAGCAGCCTTGCTATAACCGTCACGTTCAGACGCGCAGTTTGAGTAACGCGTCAGAGCAGTTTGAAACATTTTAGGATTTTTAGACATTTTGAGATTTTTACAGCATTACGATTACACAACTTACGATATAATGTCAAAATCTTTTTCGGAATTAGTATGTAATGAAAAAGTTATCTCATTCCATTGTGGGGTCGGCGCAACGCATTTTTTCAAGCATATTTCAGAAATTATTCAGCTTAGTTTTAACAGCCATATGAATGAATGTAATGCTGTGAATTCTCTTCCGGAAATCTATAGTAAATCGTGACAGAAAACCAAGACAACGGTATTTAATACTTACAGAATAATAAAGCTGTGAACCCGTAGAAGGTGGCGGTGCAAGCGGCGGCTAGTAACAGCCCGGCTACGTTGGCACCGACGGCGGAGCCCAGTCGTCCGAACATGAGAACTGCGCCCACCGCTGTGCCCCTAGAACAAAGAATCTTCTTGTAAACCCACGCTGCCTGTGCACCTAGATTGATTGTGTTAGTACCATTGCCTGGCAAGAAATCAATATGTGAAGTTACATTTTGTACGGTTAGTACCAAATACCCTGTTTTAAGAAATCGTGTGTCAAATATCAGAAGCCTCAGGACCGTCACGTACTCTATCCACTTTAAATACAGCCAGATAGCCTTTTGTGGTCCCTCGGCATATAGATTCTATAGCATATAGCGCTTTTAGAATGCCAAATATGTTTGATATTTTACACCTGCAACAATTCTTTTAAGCACCATTTTTAATGGATAGAAATTTTATATACCATACACTTTAAAAAGAGTAATTCCAATCATATTTAATTTTGAGGAGTTCCCATTCGCATCTTCAAAGTCCAAAGTTAATACTAACGATTTCGGAATGATACCAAATCTGACGCAAAAACAAAATCAGTCCGCAATTGACGGAGTAATTGGTGAATATACATTGGAAAGGAAATACATATATACATACCTTTTTTTTTGGGGTAAAACTTGTGATAAAACATACCTTAAACTCGTCGGGAAAAATCTAACAACGTAGGCCATGACGGGTCCAATGCCCAGCGACAGCAGCTGAAGACAGGACATGGTCACTGCGGCAAGAATCCTGAAAATAATCACCTCGTTATAGTAATGTTATGTTTTTGGAAGGATACTTGTATCAGTGGCAGCCTTAACCGGCGCGAGGCCTCGGGCGGCAGCTAATAAAAAGGTCCACTATTTCAATTGCCCGATACATAATTTCGTATGTGAGATACTGGAAAACTCTTTAGATAACAGGTTGATGATGAAGCCCCCCTAAAGGGCGAGGTCCGGGAGGTTGCCCAATTTATTCTCGTATAAGGCCGCCGTTGACTCATATCCACGAAGTTAGCGACCACCGTACACAAGGTGTAAAACCCGCCATAGTGACCCACTTATATCCGGTTTATTTCAAGTGGCACGGTATTAACAACTGTCAACAGTCAATACGCATCTGGACCCCACTTCAATCACCATCAGATGGACTGGGGTCATTTAGCCGTGCTCTGATAATGTAATACATTGGTTGAGTTTTGTTAACCGTCGAGTAGACATAATGATGTTGTATACAAAATTAATAGACATACATGTTCGTAGTTAGCACAGAGACGAGACATGCGGCACCAACGATGACGAACATTGCGACCAGCACCACCTTCTTGGAGAGCGGCATCATGCTGGCAGCCATCACAATCACGCCAAATATGAGCGTGGAGATCACCATGATCTGAAATGCTTCATGAGAGATGTCGTCCACGCATGCGCCGGTGTCTGTCTAGAAAAAAATAACATTCTATAATAAAACTATAGATTTTACAAAAATGTTATTTTTAATGATCCAATATGACTCATTAGAAATTGAGTATTTAATATAACTTCCAAGGGTCCGTCGCGTCGCTTGACGGATACAACTCAAACGACTTTCCGGTCTTGTAATTTAATGTCGTATAAAATAAGTCTTTTTTTGTCTCTTTTAATAATAATAATAATATTAATTACCGAATTGCCATTCGGGTTAAGCACAACACATACAGTGCCGACTTCGTCTTCCGATCCAAAAAGAGTCCTGTTTAGTATATCAGGGGCAAAGAGAAACAGCCCACTCAGCCTGAAACAAGAAAAATGTTTACAAATTTTCTATATGTATACTGCTCGGAAAGTAGCGTATGCTCGCAGATTCTACTTTATAGACATCTGTTTCCATCAGCGTCGGATTGAGACTTTCTTTAAGTACAGACCAGCCAATTTTTATGCCACCCACCATATGTTCCGCATCTAGGTGTCTAATGAGCGGGAGCAAAAAACAAACATGACCTCAACTGCAACCAATTCGTACCAAAATTTTTTTGTTCAACACAGTGGTGACCTAAAGTCGGTGGTAGACATTATTTATATTACCTCTAATGTAAAATCTGCCAACGTTCACGCCGCTGTCGTCCCATGGTCGCAGCCTATAACGTCTATGGACAAATATAACACCGGTGGCCGGAAAAAAACGTTTAACACCTTGAATATTGTAGCTTCATATTATTAAAAGAATTATTAGATCCAGTGTAGCCTTTTTTATTGCAGTTGAATGACGAGATGAGCATGATGCTTACATGATAGTGCTTGCCTGATGGTAAGCGATACGACCGCCCATAAACAGTAGCAACACCATACAGTACTTTGAATTATAAACTACTGTGTGGATGTCCACTGCGCTTTTCACCTGAAGACAAGATGTTAATTGATAAGTCTCATAATGCCAAGTAATGGCGTTGGCTGTTCACAACCAATCAGTTCAGCTCTCTGACGATCAAGAGCTAGGTATTTCTTTCCGTCAAGTAAGCAGCATGCATTTTTGAAGCTAGTGTTTCACAACGAACAAGTAATGTAAGAACTATAAATACATACACAGACATGATACCAAACATGAGGAAGCTGGTAAGTGCGAGCCACTTGACGTGTGGAGGCTTCAGCATCGCCATCGCAGTCAGTTTGCGAGGACCCGGAGCCAGCTCGCCGTTGGAGTCGCTTGATCCCTCACTCACCGTATCTGAAGAGCTTTTCAAGGATTTTACCTGCAGAGTAAAGTAACAATGTTTTCGTGTTACAGCAGGAATAATCTAACTAACACTAGTACGGCTACACAGCCGTGCTTAAATTAATGCTAATTTTTCCTGCAGCATTAATGTAATGTATTGGGTGCATCAGGAATCCGTGCCTTCAGCTAACAGCTAATTTCGTTTCTAAGTAAGATTCCATACGTTGCCATCCCGATGTCATTGATTAAATTTTTAATAATAATTTAATTTCGAGTATAAACCCCCTTTTTAAATAAAATATGTGTCAAATCGATTCTGGACATTACTAACTTTAATTGCTTTAAATACAGTTATAAGTGAAATTTACCACTTACCTGGTACTCCTCTGGTGCCAAACCAGTATTAAAAGCATACACTCTACGCAATACTGCCAATGACTCTTGCCATTTTCCCCTGGTGGCCAGAAACTTGGGGCTCTCCTGCATTCCCAGCATAAACACCGCGGCAATGATCAAAGGCATTACATAGACAACGGTGAGGAGGCGCCAGGGTCGGAAGACGAGCGTGCCTATCTCAAGCCGCCAGGAATAAGGGAGGATTAGCCAAGCAAAAGCTGGAATTTAAAATATGAACCCTTATAAACGATTCGTTCGAGTAATGGAATCTCATGTCACACAGTTTTATCGTGAAGTGAACATGTATGCGAAGACAAATGCAGGCAATTTTGGCAGCGAGTAAACATTCTATTAAACACGGAACGTGTCAAACATTAAAAAATATTCCATTTGACAAAAAATAAACTTTTATCCGTGAGGAATAGGTAGTTACTTCTAATATTAATCGTTTTGTATCTAATTTACGATTTTTAGAAAATTTGGATTTTGCTAAATGCAATAATTGTAAAATTAACAGTTTATTAACACAATGCCGCATGTTTGAAAAAGAATCCTTTCAACTAATATTTCCCTTGTGGTTTACGTTCTTCGAGAATTGACCATGCCGCATCATTATCATAACTTTATCAATACGAGTCGCAACAGAATTTTGCAGGGTTCTCGCAGGAACAATTAGGATTTTAAAATAAAGCACAAGAAATGTGCTTTACTCAGGAAAAAACTAGAATAAATCGAGTGTGGAAAAATGAGATCTCGGCGAAAATTGCATAATTTTCACATGTGTAAGCTTCAAATAGGTATTTTAATATCTCATGTTACATTAGATATAAATATTTGCGTCTGTAGTTATAAGTTTCTTTTTATGTCTTTGAATGACGAGACGAGCTTGCCGTTCGCCTGATGGCAAGCGATACGACTGCCCATAAACAGTGGAAACACCACCCAAAACCTAGAATTACGAAGTATTGTTTGGTATTCCACTGCGCTCGCCATCCTAAGACATGAGATGTTGAGTCTTATTATGTTCAGTAGTTACACTGGATACAATGTTCTTCAAACCGAAACGCAGCAATGACTACATATTGTGGAGGTACCTACCTAGGCGAACTCTCACATATGAGAAACCTACCATCAGTAAAAGTGGGAGAGTAATTGAATTTTACCTGGAATGACGGTCGACAGCACCATGACCAGCCCGTTAGATATAAGCACAGTTATATCTCGATACTTCATTGGCATGATCTCGCACGCATATGCGAAGCTGAGTGACGAGGGACTTGATAAACTGGAAAGAGGGTACGATATACTAGTATTGTGTTTTGTATTTACAGGGGTAGAAGTTGAGATGCCGTTTAACAATCGTTAACGCTAACGGAAAACAAAAAAAGATTTTTTAGTACAAGCCTGGCAATGTGTCCCCACTGCACACCGCTGGTAACGTAGTGAGTCAATAAGGCGCTTCACAAACGCTATCAACACAATTCATTACAAAATAGCGTTGTGGAAACAATATGAATGAACTATTATATATGTCGCCGCAGCACCTCGTTATTCGTTGAATAGGTGAATTTACGGAGCTATAGTGGCGCCATCTATCATTACATCGAGGAAGTATTAGAAGAGGAGGGAGGTCGACTGCTGTCAATATAAGGACTGGCCGAACAACGAGAGCTCAATATTGTAGAAGTTTTTGTACGAGTCTTATTTGGACGCTCGAACCGAGCACATTGTGTATTCCGCTAGTGTTACTATGCAGTAAATTGTTAGTGAAGTAAAGAAGTGTTTCAATAATTGAATAACTGTCTGGAAAATAAATATACACCGGTGATACTTTGCCGGTCATGTTAAAAAAATAAGCAAGTAAACAGTTTTCACTACGACATATACAAATACTTACACTGACAGTTCCTTCATTTAAATTGCTATGCTAGGGTCTATTATTAAACCAGCGTGTGTCTTGTGTTGTGGCTGAATGCCTTGGGCAATGTGATGCAATACAATAACAATTTACATGACCAAATCTCATATGTTTTACTTTCTCCTAACTAGATACTCACAACAAAGAGCCAGCCAGTTTAAGCAACGCAAACCCCAGCAGAGTCGGCATGAATGCAGCAGCCAGGCCCAAGAGCCCGGACATAGCTGACGAGATGATTAGCACTGGTTTTCGACCCAGGGTGTCCGCCGCGCGACCCCACAGCGTCGCTGTCAGTATCACCCCTGGAACAACGTACAATAATAGCAATCCTGTATTTTATACCGTCCCTTTGCTGCGTACGGGCTTCCTTACCAATAATAGGGTTTTAAGCCTCATTCCACCACTCTAGCCTAGTGCGGATTAGTAGACTTCACAAACAGGTTCATTCGGTAATTTTTCTTGTTCACCTAAAATGAGGATACCTAAGGAACATTGGCCTATTAGATCCAAGACATGGCGCCATTGTTTTGAGATTGACTGAAATATATTAACACTTGGATAAATTAATAAGTGCGTCTTTCGCTATCGCCTAATATTCTTTTGTGGCAAATCAGTCGCTGAGTAAATGTGACAATGAAATAATTCTAGAGAAGTGATCTTAATTCTTACCATTAATTATAAACGTAATGTGACGTTACTAATTATTTTCTAATTAAATTAGTCTGTGGTTATACAGTGAATGCTTTACGCTCTCGCAGTTGTGACTATCAAACCAGAGTCATCATTACTTAATATTGTTAATTGTTTTGAGGTACGGCCGAATTAGTCCATTGAAAAGTTGCAATTTTATTTTTTTGAAGTGTAGAGGGGGTCAGTGTAAAGCTAAAACCAAGTTTGTGGGGTCGCCACCCTTGTCCCACGGCCGCCATCTTGAAAATAGAGGGTGAAATGGTTTTTACGATGTATCTCTTAAACTATTTATCGGTGAAAAAAAAATTATAAACATTTTTTGTTGCAAATTAAATTCTCTACAACTTTGGTCCAGTAACTTTTTGTCATAGAACTATAAATTAAACGTTATAAGTGAAAATGTTAAGAAATTCAATGTTAAGCAATGTCCATTGCAACGTCATCAGAACGTGTGTTTATAAGTTTCATAATACTTTTTTTTGTACTCTCATTACGTACTACACAAACCCGCGGTTGTCGGCTTCACACACGGCACACGTTCTGATGACGTTACAATGGACAATGCTTAACATTGAATTTTTTAACATTTTCACTTATAACTTTTTAATTTATAGTTCTACGACAAGAAGTTACTGGACCAAAGTTGTAGAGAATTTAATTTGCAACAAAAATGTTTATAATTTTTTTTTCTCAGATAAATAGTTTAAGAGATACATCGTAAAAACCATTTTAACCACTATTTTCAAGATGGCGGCCGTGGGACAAGGGTGGCGACCCCACAAACTTGGTTTTAGCTTTACACTGACCCCCCCTACACTGCAAAAACATAAAATTGCGTCCTCTAAAAAACGCAAGGTAAGGCCTAAAAAATGTAACATTTCAATAGACTAAATGGCACCTATGTAAATAAGCGTGCAATGTCATTCACGCCAA
Organism: Manduca sexta; assembly: GCF_014839805.1. Lineage (NCBI taxonomy): Eukaryota > Metazoa > Arthropoda > Insecta > Lepidoptera > Sphingidae > Manduca > Manduca sexta. Next base: position 13,504,022 of record NC_051135.1, read on the forward strand.
TTCTAATTAACCGCTGACTATGTATTCTGGGCATCAATGCTTCAGAGCTATCACGAGTCGCTCGCGCGTAATGTAAGCCTAGCTTGCTTTCCGACCTGGTGGTTTCTGATTTTTGGGTCACGGCATGCGGTTGACAGTACACAGTTCACGACAAAGAGTGCTGAGCCGTAGCAGACGATACGGGAGAGCTGCTTCCCGATCCCGTCCAACTGCGCATTACCAACGTCGCGGGAGCTGACCTTGACCACGTGCTCATCGCTGCACATTCCACGTGGCCGTCCAACTGCCCGGCGAGCTGCTACCGGAGCCAGTCACGTGCATCATCCACGTGCCATTCCCCTGATTCGAAGTTCCCCGGCCAGTGACTCGTGTTGCTTAATAATAGCAACCAGTGCAAAGTGTAACGCGGAGGTGCAGAAATAAAGCTCGTACCACGTAATAAACCTGGGCTTTTGTTGTCGCTCCTAAACCGCCGCAGTAACGACCGATATTGTTTATCGAATAGCATTGCATTCACCTTTGATGATGACGTATATAAGCGCCTGCAAAAGTCTATTTACGGAATAAATGACTGATTTGATTTGGGAGCAGTGTAACAACACCGCGATACTATGTTAAAAAAATGCTGCAAATGATATATTGCATATTCTTCGTAGTCTTCAATATTAACATAGGGGTCGTGGTCAAATTAAAAAGCTGCCGTATTCGTGATGCATCGCCATATGCCTCGAATTCGGTGTTTGGCGGAGTGGAAGCATTCCTTTATAGACTACCTATAAACTACATAGGAGGGATTATACATATCGCAAGTAATCCGTCAATATTTATAATATATACTTAATAGCACTTAGTTGAGTGAATTGTTTAATAACATTTATATTTAATTTTAATAATTATCGCTTGCACTACTATTCACTTAGTCGTAGCCTTGCTTCTTGGAATTGCAGCTTCAAATATCTATATCATTAAGCACGAGATCTTGGTCTTTTGTCTCCGTTTTGAAGGATGTCAACAGTTTTATAACCTAATCTACTAACGTCTCGCGAAAAAAAAACATTATCGCTTATTAATTTAATCAGGGCTTTATATTTGTATGCTTCGCAAAGCATGTATAAAAACAATTAATAGATATTGATGTAGATTATTGACGTATTGCAAATATATTTTATTCCTTATCAACAAATTTGAATATCTAAAGTTATTATTATCATTGGAAATTCCCATCTACGTCGGATGATTTGAGTAGCGTTCGTTGATGAAGCGTGGTACGATCACCCACGCTGGTGATTATCAGAGGCATTTTAGCCCGAAAGACGCAACTACAATTTAGCAATGGATTTATGTCCGTATTAAGTGGAGGTAAAACAAAGTGGTTGACATCGCGTTAACCATTCGAATCAGGCGTATTCGTGAGCAGAAACACCATCTGATGCTTCAGTTTAAAGGCAGTACAAAGCGTGAAGGAAAACATCTCGTAAGGAAACCTGTATACCTGAGAGTTTTAAAGTTCTTCGTAAGAATTTTGGTGTGTAAAGTCTGCTAACCCACATTAGGCCAGGGTGATGGAATAAGGCCTAAAACCTTCTCAGTGGGAGATGGCCTGTACCCAGCAGTGAGTATATACAAGGCTGATATTACTACGAAAATATCTCTACTTACCAATATTAGGTATGGATGTAAGAATGCCCTTCAAGTTATCTGGAATCTGAAGGTCACACGTGGCGGCCGGCATTACGAAGGCGATGCCACCCATCTCCAGTACGGCCGCCAGCAACGTAAACAGCATCAGGCTGCTGTGGAACCACTGATACTTTCCGTGGCCTGGCAAATTAACCTTCATTATAGCATGAGTATATATTTCATGAGCGAAGAAGCAAGTGAGCTCATCCAGCATGAAAGATTGATAATGGCGTGCTTGTTTGTATAAACATTCAAAAATAACACACGCTAAGTGCATTAGATGCTGTCGGGGTTTGATATTGATCTTCGGGGGACCGCCGGGCTGAGTAACCTATGTGCAACATATCAACTAAAACATTACGGTGACCCTTTTCGTCGTATGAGGGACGGCTGCGGGCTTCCTCTGCGAAAGTGTCTAAGTCCTGCGCCCTGGCGCGGTGCCGCCTGGTGCGGCACGTTTCCTATGTGGGGTTAGAAGCCCCCGTGCCTCGAAAAGCACCTAAAGCCTTTGGTTCTCTCCAGTCATGTCGGATTACCGCCTCACGCGACTATGAGACTAAAGGAACAGAGAGTGCACCTGTGTATTGCACCCACACTTTTGCCCACATTAGTGGATAAATAAAGGCGTACAACACAATCATATATGAGGCATGCTGTGACAAATTACTCTTATAAAACTACGTAAGTGCCTTTATGTAGCCATGCGAGTGCATGTAACCCTGGACTGCGACAAAATTATATCGTTTTCTTTCTTTCCAATATTATTTATTTATTATTTATTAACACTTTGTACACATGGTATACAGGCGGACTTAATGCCATGGGCATTCTCTCCCAGTCAACCTTGGGGTGGTGTAGAGAGGATGGAGGTAGGTGTATAATAAAAGAAGTGAAAAACAAATAAGAAGAGAAATAGTAAACAAATGTAATTAAAACATACTCGCATATATAAATATATAGATATATATATAAAAAATACATATATATATACATATATAAAAATAAATAAATATATAAATACACTAATAAGTCAATTAGAGGAATCTGCTACTTCTGCCAGCAACAATCGACGAACTCTCATTTTAAAAGCCAGCCGTGTTGAGGACGACCTGATTTCGAGCGGGAGTGCGTTCCAAAGAAGGATAGATTGGATAGCGAAGGAAGAGTGAACAAAATCAGAACTGTGCGAAGGACACTTATACACACACACACACAATATTCTACTCACTGATATTGTAAATAGTTGAGTTATAAATAATAAGTGCAAAAATTATAAACATCATTGTTTTCATCACATTAAGTAAATCATAAGATAATTATTAAGTAATAATAACAAAAACAAAATCGACTTCAAAAACCGATAGTACAAAAAAAAATTATTAACTTCAAGTATACAGTGCTGGCACACTAATTAGGGACACTGGCCTGGTAAGGTAACGGGACTATTGACGGTCAACTTTATTTTCGAATCTTCATAAAAAAGTAGTATGACGATTACTTAAAATATAGAAAAATCTTTGATTATTTTAACATAAATTAGGTACCAACTCAAAATAACATTTTATCTGTGTAATATAAACAACAACACGAATTACAGAGATTACTGCTTATGCTTAATTAATTTCTTATTAAACCCCTATAAATAACATGAAACATTTTATTGCTTTTATATTAGTTTTGAAATCGTTTCTATTTTTAGTTAAAAGGTTTAATATTTTGTGAGTTAAAAAAGATGAAAATAATTCTCACCCTCTTTTATTTTGTGAATTTCCTAACGCATCTTTTAAGTTTAAAATCAAACGATAATATTCTTAATAGTGTAGCAACTTCAACCTTTACTTAATACATATTAAAAATTATCATCAAAATCATATTTAATTCTGAAGATTTCCCTTCTGGATATTCGAAGTTCAAAGCCAAATAACAATATTCTTATTACAGTAGTATTTTAAGTCTATATTGAACCAAATACAAAAATAATATTTAAATACTATTTAAGTTTGAAGAGTTTTACATCTTTAAAGTTCAGAATCCCATGCCAAATAATTAAATTTAAATTATTTCGATAGGTACTATTCGAAAACTGATGCAAAAGGAATCATTTATACGTACACAGAAAAAAAAACTACGCGAATTAACTCCCTTAACATTATAAAGTCGGCGAATTATTAATTATTATAACCAGGCCTTTTTTTGTCACATCTTTTTTGGAGGCATGCTAATTCTCGATTCGGGGCATTTTTCAATATTTTGGAAATTTCGCATGCCCCTACAAAAAACCCTGATTATAACTAATCACAATAATTACTTACATTTACCGTTTCCTAAAATCTACTTATCTAGTTCTAGAGCTCACTTAAAACACTTTCACTGACCTGCCAAATCTAAAGCATCTTCTAAATCCACATTCTCCTTTTCTTTTACTTTAGTCTCAACTGCCAAGTCACTTTGCACGTCAACCTCTTCGTTCATTTTTCTTTGACTGTAACAACGTTTAAAAAACATTTTGAACCTGTTTTCGTAGTTAAGTTTCGGAGTTATAATAGTTAGGCAGTCGGTAGCATTATATTTATTATCGTCTATTTTGGAAGAGTTTTATCTCTTATGAATCGCATAATACTCCGATACTCCAATAATCGTCCAACTGACGGATAAGATTGTAAACAGAATTGATAAAAACTGAATAATACAGTGTATACATACATAATTTTTACATATTTTTTCACTAAAACAAATATGACAAATATATTAACAGTCAGTAAATTTATTTCTTCATTGTTACTTCGAATTGTAATTTATTTATCCAATAAGGTGCGGTCGGCTAATTTCGGACGATTTTTCGATGGATTGAGAGGAGTCCCGAAAATATATATCTCGATACCGCCATTTCATACATGAAACTGGTTATTATTAAAGCTACTTTATGTGATAATTTAGTTTAGTTTTAGTTATAAAAATTGGTGATTAATTTCTTTATAGAAATTTCAAACCCCTAGGTAAGATTAGAAGTTCGCAGGATATATATGTGGCTTAAATTGGAAAATACCCATATTTTCGTGGTATTTTTGCGCTATACTATCTAAGCTCTTATCCGATCTTGGCCGAACGCACCTAATTGGTTTACTTTTATGTCTTTTCTATATTAATATGGCTGGTATCTATTTCGTAGGGCAAACATTTTAAATATTTACAATTTATTAAGTAATATTACATGCCGAAAAAGCTAAGTTTAAACTTCTTAGTTATGGGTTATGCATTTATCAAAATATGTACATTAAAATAGTACAATTACTTTTAACGGCACGCTTACCTCAAAATATTTGTTTGTTCTCAGCCTTAAACTTAATTGTTAATCTCATATCGAAACAACCATTATTGGCTCATTATCTGTATACACGTACATATCTTATTAATTGTCTTTTAAATTTGTATACTAATACCGCCTGATTATTATTTTTTAGAACGCAACATATGAAGTTACTTAAAAAACGGATATTTATTCTTTATACTATACAATTCTAATTGTTACAAAGTCAAGATTGTGCTGTTCCCACTATGCGATATGCAATGATTGGTGTTCACTTACCATCAGGTGTTTCATTACCTTATTAACCTTCTGTACCTCGGCAATATAAAAATGCATAAGTACTTCGTAGGATTCTCCAATTATTCATTATGGAGGTGCATTGGAAAGAGACCGCATTAGGGGTTCGTATGAATAGAATAAATTTATTTTGTTTCATATTTTTTTGACATTCCCTGCGACGTCATCGCGTTCCCTACGTCCCGCTAGTTTTCGTGGGTGTTTCCAACAAGTAATATATATTTACGCTGCCAACAAATATAAGATCGGATGCCTAGAACAGTTCAAAAACATTTTTTATGAAATTTAAGTAAGTATTTAATATTTCGTGTTTCTATAAATTGGCGCTAAGATCAGAATTTACTCCGTCCATAGAATTAGTGATCCCCTAATATAAACGGTTTTAGAGAGCAGTCGAACTATACCTACGAAGGTCCTATCTTTCCCGCATGTTTCGTTTTATATTTCAGCTTTGTTTTACAGCGTCTCTTTTACAGCTTCGTAAACATAAACTGTTATTTAAAAAAATATATACACATACAAATACACCATTTAGTATATATTTAATAAATTATAGCCATTTTAATGATTTATGACTGTGATTAAATTGGTTGATGATATAGAATTAAGGTAAAAAAACAATTCGCAAACACTGTTTAACACGCTAAACAAGTGTCGGATTTTATCTATATATTTTATAATTATACTAAATAATAATAAATATATAGCCCATTTATGAGTCACTCAAAATTTTACAAATATTAATAAATTATAGTTAATCCGAAGCGGCGATAGCCTAGTTGGGTGTGGAACAAACTGCCAAGACGAATGTCCGCAGGTTCAAATCCCAAGGGCAAACACCTCTGACTTTTCTAAAATCATGTGTGTATTCTTTGTGAATTTATCGTTCGCTTTAACGGTGAAGGAAAACATCGTGAGGAAACCTGCACATCTGAGAAGTTCTCTATAGGAATTTCGAAGGTGTGTGAATTCTACCAATCCGCACTAGGCCAGCGTGGTGGACTAAGGCCTAATCCCTCTCAGTAGTAGAGGAGGCCCGTGCTCAGCAGTGGGCAAGTATATAATACAGGGCTGATATTATTATTATTATAAAGTTAACCAACCTTTTTAATAGCTGTAACCAGTGACGATGACTGACCGAATTTCAAAGTGATAATGTGGGCACAAATACGCCTAAAATTTATTACGATCACGTAATAATATGGAATATCCTTATGATATTTTAAGTTAGCCTATTTGTTTAATATTGATAATAATAAATGTTTTATGATTATAATCCCAGCCTTATGTGTGAAGATTCGTACTTTGACTAAGAACCAGCGGGGATATGACGAAGCGCAACGCAAAGAATTTTATACTGTTAAAGTATTATCGACATTGTCTTCATTGAAATAATGTTCAAAATCAATTTACACAACAATAAATTGCATTACATTGTTGTGTTTATTGATTTTGAATACTATTTAAATGACGAAAATGTCGATAATGGTTTATCAGTAAAAAATTCTCTACACGGCGCCCCGCTATATACGAGTATTCGCCGGCTCTAAGATTATCGCTAGATAATTCAATGATGTCAAAGGATATTTGTACTTGATATAGATCATAAAATCCGTAAGCGGATTACGAAAGTTATGAGACAAGAGGCCGTGAGGTCGATTGCACATTGAAATTTTGGTCTCCATAAGTTTTGTTATTTATTTATTTTTGGTGGTGAACATAAGTAACGCGCAACCATCCCTCATTTGATAAAAGACATATTGTTATAAATTATATTGTATATTTAAGAAACATTTAGCTGACTCCTACTTTCTTACTATATTCCTTATATTTTATCTTATCTTATTAATATAATAAATGAGACCATAATTTATTTTTGTTTCGTTAAGAATGTGTATCAACGCTATCGCTCAGCCTTCGTTGGGGGCGACTGAGCGGGTATGTTGGAGTCACCGTGCTTTACAACCCGGCGTTGACCTGCACGGATTTGATCGTGATCTTCAAGTGGGCCGACCCAGCTCTTAACTTTAACTTCTTTAGCCGTCACCCTTTACAGCTGACACCTCTACCTGACATTATTTGATTTGCTTAAGGGTGTAGCCTTGTTGAGTCTGTGGTTCATTTGCAGGAACCACAGACTCAACAATGCCGCACCTTTAACCATATAAGTATATAACTTTACGCACGGCATACCAACTAAAATTCCGCGATAGCTCTCTGCGGCGCAATAGGGACGAGTGTGAGCTTCCTCTGACGGGAGAGTCTAAGTCATAGTCCGCAGCCGTCCCTGCGCGGTCCCGCCTAGTGCGACCCGTCTCACGTAGACCATATCTTGTATGAACACATAGGGTACTTTTAACCCGACTACTTGGAATGCTCAGTGGAATATTTTTTGTCTAATTCTTAAATAGCTCTGGTGTCCTATAAATGGCGACATGTGATATATCGGAACACTGATTTTAGGAATTTTGTAGCCGAAAAGGTTTTCAATGTGGGCGAAGTCGTGAGCATCGCCTAGCATACTACATATACTTAAGGCATGTGTTTAAATAAAGTGGATTTTTTGTAAGTACTTACCTTCTATTAAACTGGTGTTGTAAAAACCCGAGAGTCTTCCTGCCTGAACGCATATTGGTGTCTGAATGTATAACGACAAATAAATTAGTTATTATTAAAACTGTGGTTGGTTGGTTCTTGCATTAGAACTTCACTTCACTGGCAGTTCGTCATAACCAAGATAATGATTCTTCGATATTAGACGGAGGTCGCCCCGATGAGTTTTTGCAGCGATGTATTCTCTTAACAGCCGCGAGGGAATCACGCTTTTGCTGGCAGTCTACTTGAAAACTTTATTTATTTGTTAACAAATAATATATTCAAATACAACATGCGCCTGTCATAAAACTGCTGCAATGTTTTAAGTACGAAAAAAATATTTACAATTTTATCAGGAGTTATAATAAAATACCGATGACCGCGCCTTCTCAACTCATTAGTGAACTTTTTATTGACCCCAGTTTATTCTGACTATGCATCTTGCTCTAATAATTATTTTTCGTTACGACTCAAAATTATTTAGGCAATAGATACAGAGGGTCTACTTCGATAACGAAATCCGTAGTTTCGGATGACGGATCGCACGTTTTGTACTACGAAGTGTTATGGATCCGACGACGGATTCGACGACGGATCCGATCCGTTCATCGCAATATTTCAGACATGGAATTTGTAAGAACTTATAGGGTTTCGCCATCTCTTTTTAAAACCATCTGCGAGGATAAAGTTCCACTGTTATCTCCAAAAAAAAAATACGGACTATAATCCTACCACTAAGGTAAGCTACAGAACGGTGACGGATCCAAAGTAATTTGGTAGTAGAGCTAAATCCAAAGTTCGTCATTTCTTCATTTCGGACCGAAGTTTCGACGTTCGTTTTTCCAAGTCAGGTAAAGTGCATTCAACAAAGTTCGGATAAGGGGTAAGATCATATAATGCAAAAATACCATGACAGTACCTATGGTTATTTTTCAATTTTATACGGCCTATACATCGCATCTGATGATATGACTAAGAACATGAGTGCTATGAGCAGTGAGACTAAGTATCCTAATTCATATCATTGTTTCGCTTATTTAACCCCTTTAAATGAATATAACCTTGAAAAATAATTAAATATATAATGTCACTTACAGTCAACATTTATATAGTTTTCACTCAAATTAATATAAAAGATATATTTTAAAAAGAAATATAAACCACGATACTCAATGACTACACTTTACGAGCACATTAATGTACTGATATATCTTCTTTTTCATTATGCGTTTATTCAACTTGATTATAACTCATCTAATACTTATTAATTAGGTTCATGCGGCAATCATCATTTACTTACTTAATATTTTTCTTTTCAATCTTTATAACGGGTTAATCAAATATCTACTTACTCTGTATAGTTTAATGCCTAATAAGGTAGGTACTTATAAAGTGTCATAGCCTTTTTAGTTAAATGGTATGTTAGTCGTTCTGCATGTATAGGACCCCACACTGGACTGATAACATACGTGTTAGCAAATATTATTTGAAATAAAGGAGAAAGAAATTTATTTTACTGCTAACAAAAGGTATATACTTACATATAAAACAGACAAAAAGCACTTAAAACTATGTTTGTTGCAAAAAAGGCTCTAACTCGCAATATGTTGGCAGCGAAGAAGGCGCTGGTCTTCCGTTGGGCCGTTTGTTTGTTGATGTCTCGGAGGACAAAAAAAATTAAGCAAAATATAAATAAAATATTTACGACGTTAGTAGGGGCTTAGAAAACAAGTACGTAATAATGAAAATACTTACTCCGAAAAAATATTGATTTCATAACATAATATGTCTATTAGATACTATAGTTACTGGACCTCTGAGTAATTTGCACTTATTTTTACACCAACACTAATCATAACCTTTAAATAGGACGTTCCAAACCGAATTGGTCACTCAATTACTAAAATATAAGTCGTGAGAAACGCAAATAAATCATTTGCTATCATTTCTAAACAAACGTAAACTCATTTCCGATATTAAATAATAATAAACTTTCTGAAATTTTACTCACGATTTAATTACAGATAAGACGAAAAAAAAGGTCCACATTCGACTTGACATTGTATTCGGCTATCCTAGATATTCTTATAAATATTGAATCATCAATTCGTACCTTTACCTGCTATAGAGTATTTTCCCGGAATAATATGTATTTAATTAAAACATATTACTTATCTTTCAAATTAACAATCGGTTTGAGTCTTATTTTGTTATAAACGGCGATAGCCTAGTTGGGTGTAGAACGGAGTGCCGAGACAAATATGCGCAGGTTGAAAAGGCACTCTACTCTGAATTTTCTAATATAATATGTGTGTATTCTTTGTGAATTACTGCTTGCTTTAACGCTCAAGTTGAGGAGAAGAGTTTGAGGGCGTGTGAAGTCTACCAATCCGCATTAGGCCAGCGTGGTGAACTAAGGCCTAATCCCTTTCAATAGTAGAGGAGGCCCGTGCCCAGCAGTGGGACAGTATATAATACAGGGCTGATATTACTATTATTAGAGTTTTGATTATTGCAATGGGTTTGAAATCTTTTTAAATATCTCAAGCTAAAGTTTTATTTTGTAAGAAAAACTACTTGTTGCACTCACTGATTGTCACACATTCACTTTTATACACTCGTCACCAAATGAATAAAAACACCACACTTTCACTTGTTAAATAGTCACAATTTATTTAGAAAACTCAGACCAGCATAATCACCTTACAAGCGACCAACAAAAACTGCCCCTTTGGCAGACGAACATTCATTTAAATACAATATTCCCTCTCCAACAAGTAGTGCTGTCAAACAATAACTTGTTATTTTTGTGAAAATACCTTACTTTTATTTAAATATTTCTAAAACCCTACACTCGACCGTCCTGACAATGTGTATGTCCCCATACACGTATACTTTAGTATGAATACCCTACACTAGGCCTAATGAGACAAAAACACCCTAATTACATTCATCTGATCTTACTATTCATGATTTTGGCAAACTAATCAATTGTCACCCCCAAAAAAAAAAAAATAACTTCAGCACATTTCATAAACCATGATCCTTCGAATAATTAATTATTTACTATCACCTACTCTATCAGACCATGAACCAATCACTTCTCATGTTTGATTAGAGCGCTACTTTAGGCGAACCAATCAATTCTCGCCAGACTTTTGCTCTATCAGGTCTTGAACCAATCAATTCTCAAGCCTGATCAGAGCCAACATAATTTCAAGCGAACCAATCAATTCTCGCTTGGAACTCCTTGTTATTCCATCAGGTCATGAACCAATCACTTCTCATGCCTGATCGGAGTGACAATACCTCAAGGCACCAATGTTACTCTCCAACCATCGATCAACTTCATCAGTAACATCAGTTCATCTGTAACAATCAATCGTTCTGTAGTATAACTATACATTGAAATTTATTCTATTCTACATCATTTGATTCGTCAATATCAGAATTTTCACTGGAATCTTATTTATCATGTAATTGTAACGCGGCTACATGCACCCAAGGCAGCATTCGCTCTGCTGCGACAGTAGTTGTTCTTTTGATTGTATTACCACTAAAACCAGGAATAGGTGCTACTTTATATCTGTCCTGACCTAGAGCTTTGATCACACGGAAAGGTCCTATATATGCTGGAAGAAGTTTTTTACTTTTTCCGTCGTTATTATATGTTATTTTTGTAATTTTAACCAAGTCTCCTTCATTGTATACCTTAGCCGGGCGTTTATTGCGGTCGTAACGTTCTTTCTGTTTCACTTGTTCCTTATCTATATTTTGTTTAACCTGATTATGAATTGTGTCAACATCTATATCCTCTCGTAACTCCTCTAAAATCTCATTTAGCCCAGCGTGAATTTCACCATTCATAAATGTACCGAACATGACTTCAACCGGCTTCCTGCCGATAGTCTTCTGAACAGTATTATTAAGTCCCCATTGTATTTTCCCTACCTGGCTATCCCAATCCCTTTCATCATTATTTAATGTCTGCGCCTTTAACGAATTTAGAATCGTCCTATTGTATCTTTCTACCTGACCGTTCGATTTTGGACTAGAGACTGCATTTAATATGTGTTTCACACCCTTATCGTGACAATACTTTTTAAAAGAGTTGGAAGTAAAGCAACTTCCACGATCACTTATTAAGCGATCAGGTACTCTGAATGTATAAAATATATCGTCTAAAATACGAATCACATTTTGTGCGTTTGTATTTCGAACTGGTTTAATAAAGACAAATTTAGTAAACGCGTCTACGACAACTAAGAGATAAGAATGTCCTCGTTTTGATCTCACGAAAGGACCAAGGTGGTCGATATGCAAGGTATGGAATGGTGATTTCACCTTAGTTATTGGATGTAATAAACCTTCATTATTAGTTGAAGTTTTCTTAGCATACGCACAGTCAAGACAAGCAGTTACATATTTTTTTATGAATCGTGACATTTTCGAAAACCAATAATTTGTTTTTATTCTTTTTAATATTTTTTGTAATCCTAGATGCCCAATATCGTCGTGATTCATCCTACATATTTGCCACCTCGCACCCTTCGGAACTACCCAACGAATATCGTTTTTATCACCATTGATGCACCTATATAACTTATTATTTCGCACAACATAATTATTCTTGATATAGTCAAGCTTTTTCGAATCTAAATCTTTTTCTACAATCTGCTTTATGCGTTCTAATTCAGGGTCACCAAGTTGAAGGGTGTGCAACCAGTCGTCATTACTAATTGACATAACTTGATTATGTTGCCTCATACTATCACTATCAATATTATCGATAACGGGATTGCGTGATAACGCGTCGACATGTGACATTTTACTCCCTGGTCTGTACTCAATCAAACAGTTAAATTCTTGCAAAAGTAACCACCATCGTGCTATCCTGGGTACGAGATCGCGTTTCATGAAAGTAGAGCGGAGAGCGCTACAGTCAGTGACAATTTTGAACTCCTTTCCTAGCAAAAACCCTAAACTTCTCCAATGAACGAATGACAGCCAAAGTCTCTAATTCATATGAATGATAATACTTTTCTTCCGGAGATGTTCGCCGGCTACAATAAGCTACGACTTTAAACGCATCGTCATTTTTCGATCGTTGTAAAAGCATACCACCGGTGCCATCTTTGCTAGCATCGGTATGTAACTCGGTTTCTGCTTCATGATCATAAATAGCCAAAATTGGTCTCTGTATTAGTTTTGATTTTAATATGCTAAATGCATCTTGTTGTTCTGGACCCCACTCCCATTCGACATTTTTCCTTAATAATTTCATTAATGGTGAAGCTATTTGGGCAAAGTTCTTAATAAATTTTCTAAAATAACTAGCCAAACCAAGAAACTGTCTAATCCCATGAACATTTGTTGGACATGGAAAGTTTACCACGGATTCTATTTTATTTGTCCCTGGTCGTAATCCCGACGCACTGATCTCATATCCAAGGTAGTTAATACTATTTTGTAAAAAGTCACACTTCGACAAATTTAGTGTAAGATGTGCTTCTTCTAACAACTTTAAAATATCTTCAAGTCTATCTAAACATTCAGTGGAAGTTCTACCAAAAATTAAAACATCGTCCATGTATGCTGCTGCCTTAGTGAAACGAGCCGACCCCAAAACTTTATTGATCATTCGTTGGAAAATAACTGGCGCATTTGCCAATCCAAATGGCATGCGGTTGAATTCATAAAACCCATCAGGAGTAACAAATGCAGTTAAATGTTTGCACTGTTCTGATATCGGTACCTGATAATAACCGGACGCCAAATCAAGTGTAATAAAATATTCTTGACCAGCCAATCTAGCTATCTCATCTTCAATAATCGGCATCGGATACCTTTCTTTTACTGTAATAGAGTTCAACATCCTATAGTCCACACACATACGATAGTTTCCATCCTTTTTTACTAAAATTATGGGACTTGCATACTCGGATGTGGACTCTCTAATAATACCAGCATCTAACATTTCACCTATCATTGATTGCACTTTGTCACGTTCATGATACGACAACCTGTAAGGTCTATAGACAACGGGACGTTGGTTGTTCAATTCAATAGTCATCTGCGTTACATCAGTGCAACCCAAATCTTTTAAATTAGAGGCAAAACAATGTTTATATTTTTCGAGTATAGCCAATAGCCGTTGTTTATCGGCCTTTGTTACAAAGTTACTCAACTTAACATCCTTTTCGTTAAAGGTTCGTTCTTTTATTTCTAATTCATGTGATTCTGCTAACCCTGGTGGTTGTACCACGATTCTACGAATAAATTCTACCTTTTCCCCTCTGCTAACAACAAAATTATGTTGTATCCTACAAGGAACAATACACGGAAAAAGTACAATGTCTAGTCGGCCATACTGCGCATTATACACTCCTCCTGACACAATGACTTCCCGATTCGGTTCATTTGTCTTAGGATCAATCCATGGGATTTCTGAGTCTAACATACGAAACTGTAAGGTTTCAGAATCTTTATACACAATGATGTGTGGCTGTTCTGTATACGACTGACCTATCAATATAGATTTATCCAATAAGCAGTCCATGACTACCCTACAAGATACCCACGCGTTAACTCCATCTACCGTTATTTATACTGTCAAACTACCTAAAGACCACACAGATTCGCTACCAAATCCCTTCATAACTGTAGGTAAATGATCATGATTCAATTTTAGACGAGTAATTAATGATTGCTTTATTAATGTTACTTCGCTCCCGAAATCAATAAATCCTTCTACCAGTACGTTGATTTTTCGCTGACGGGTCAAAATTTGGGAGAATATTTTTATGATCAATATTTTTTGGTGAAGCATTTGTAAAGGACCTTAATTCGTAATCATTTTTAAGAGAATGCACCAATTTCATAACGTCTTTTAAAGAAAAAGAAGAATTACATAACCTGTCATTCTCAGGAGTGCGGACTTCACGCCTACGACTATGCTCACGGGAGTCCCGTCTACGTTTTGCTCTCTCTCTTTCATCTTCACGTTCATTCGAGCGGCAACTACGATTGCGGCTGCGGCTATGGTCGTTGGACCGGTTATGACAGCAACTACTTCCAGTATCTCGTTTGCGAGATCTAGAACCTCGGGACATTTTTTTTCTTTCTTGACTAACTCGTGTTCTAGTGCGCGTAACCGCCTCTTTTCTGCTTCCACCAGAATCTCCTTTTTACGAACACTGACTCCCACAGTGTAACACACGACTTCGTGAAGTACTTCGACTGCGAGAGCAGCTGCGACTACTACGCACTCGTTTACGCCGTGACGTACTTTTTTCTCTTGTCCGTAACCGCCGCCTGCTTTCACTGCGATTACCTGAAACTTCTTCTATAGCTTCGATGTCCTTATCCATTCTCCGAGTAATCCCACTTCTGAAGTGTAAGAAAAACTACTTGTTGCACTCACTGATTGTCACACATTCACTTTTATACACTCGTCACCAAATGAATAAAAACACCACACTTTCACTTGTTAAATAGTCACAATTTATTTAGAAAACTCAGACCAGCATAATCACCTTACAAGCGACCAACAAAAACTGCCCCTTTGGCAGACGAACATTCATTTAAATACAATATTCCCTCTCCAACAAGTAGTGCTGTCAAACAATAACTTGTTATTTTTGTGAAAATACCTTACTTTTATTTAAATATTTCTAAAACCCTACAATTTATACAGTAAAATATTTTGTCATCTGTCTGTCGCTGTTAATTTGTTGTTAAGAAACATTATACTACTATAAAACAATTTCTTAGCAGTGGGTAACAAGTTAATAACATTATTGACTAACCGCCATTTTTAATAAACGATCCCAATCGATTCTTTCCATCTATCTCAAAAATGGACCAATCAAAATAATGTATTTTTGACTCGCTTACAAATGAATTATTTTGATTGGTTCATTCTCGGAATTTGAAGCGGCGATAGCCTAGTTGGGTGTGGAACGGACTGCCAAGACGAATGTCCGCAGGTTCAAATCCCATGGGCACACACCTCTGACTTTTCTAAAAATCATGTGTGTATTCTTTGTGAATTTATCGTTCGCTTTAACGGTGAAGGAAAACATCGTGAGGAAACCTGCACATCTGAGAAGTTCTCTATAGGAATTTCGAAGGTGTGTGAAGTCTACCAATACGCACTAGGCCAGCGTGGTGGACTAAGGCCTAATCCCTCTCAGTAGTAGAGGAGGCCCGTGCTCAGCAGTGGGCAAGTATATAATACAGGGCTGATATTATTATTATTATATTCTCGGAATCGGATTAAAGATTGAGATTGGGATCGTTTATCAAAAACAGTTCTTAACAACGAAATAACCTTTATAATTGCTTTGAAAAATTCTGATGAACGACTCATAAAGCCAAATAAAATCTAGGTTATTGAATTTTCATAAAATGGTTAATTACCTCACGGACTAATACGTACTCGAACAACAACATTTTTCTAGGGTTAATATTCTTTTATCACTTTTCTATTGTTACATTTACCTTAAAATATTTACTGTTTCGCAACACATAACGTCAATTGTAAGTACTGCATAAAAATAAAGGCTGGAAATATTTACGGGAGGCGTACAATAGTACACTTCATGTGGCTGATGATGATGATGATGATTATAAAATAATTACACCGTACCTCATAACTTAGGTGCAAAGTTTTTAGGGTTAAAAGCCCGTTTTAACATAATTACACTGTAACTCATATCTCTGGAGTTAATTTTCTTTTATAGCTAGAAACCCTGGGTTGCTGTTGGCATTTTGTTATAAGCAAAGACATTTAACTATATAGTTAGTTATAGACCGGAAATCAGGGCCAAATTTTTGCTCCAAAAGTTATTATCAATTGGCTGTCTTATTTGAAATATCCGTATGACAGGATGTCATAGCGTCCTTAGATATTGAAACAAAAATAATAAATTTACAGAAAATATTCTAATATTCGCATTAAAAATGTGCAAATAATAATGGAAAAAATATGAAGTATTTCAGGTTGATGTTTTGCTATTTTACGGTAGATTGAGTACCATAAACGCAAATTTTTTGTACATCAATCTTCCCAATGTCCACTCTATATAATCTTAGAACTCTTTGGTTATAAGTAAACATTGTTTTTATTATTTCAATCGCCGATAAACATTTTTTAATTGGTCCATAAGGAAGTCAGGTCTAAGTCCATACTGCCAAGTCATAAGTCCACCTTTACACAATGCAAAAAGATTGGTGCATGCAATGCCCGATAGCTGGCCTATGTAATAAACATTTCTAAGCGGCCATTTTAGACTGATCGTGCTGTAAATTGCCCGTTTATCTGTTGCATTTTCTTAATAAGACTACTAAATTTTGTCTGCAGCATCAAACTCAATCAAAAGTCCCAATGTGTATATTTTATTAAGATACTTATTTATTTACACATTTATAAAATCCAATTCAAGTTATATTGGATTGTACTACAACCTTATATCGAAAAAAAACAAAAAACAAACACACATCACGCATTTATCCCCGAAGAGGTATGCAGAGGCGCACCTAGGACAGTCACTTTACGCCAATTGTCTTATTTCGAAGGTATACCAAAATGGTACCTGTCAAATATCATTCATTCAGATGAAATCAATTCATTTAACAATCGTCGAGATATCTTCAGGAACTTTCGCGTTTATTATAATATATTACTATTATTGTATATCAAGTTGATAAAAATAGTGAAAACAAATGAAATTGCTTGGAACTAAATCAACAAACAATATCATTTAACATAGTTTTTTGCGACGGCTCCGCCCGCATTAACAAGTTTTTTCAAGATAAAAGTATCGGTTTATAACTTCCCAGGATATAAAGTAGCCTATAGCACTCAGGACTAATGTAGATTTAATTTTTTTAAAAAATGTCTAAATCGGTTTAGTAGTTTCTGAGATTAGCGAGTTCAAATAAACAAACTCCAGCTTTAGGTATATATTAGTACATTTACGAAATGATGAGTGGCGTCCTTATGGATAGATTTTATTACATTGTCTGTTTTTGCTACTAAGCACAGTGTATAAACATTTAATTGCCGAGTTTTTTATGTTGTAGCCATTGTACTTAACATTATGAATGTTATTCTTTTATGTCTTTGAGCGTCTCCGTGGCGTAGTTGTAATTATACGACTATGAATACTGCGCTTAAGTTCTGGTTTAGAATCCCGGCTCAGGCCAAAATAATTACTCCGTCACAGCTCGGAGGCGGAAAGTTGGCGTTGTGATACCCTATTGCCTCGGAAAGCACGTAAAGCCGTTGGTCCTGCGCCTGATCTCTTTCCGGTTATGTCGAAATGCCGTCTCACAAGACTATGAGAGTGAAGGAACAGAGAGTGCACCTTTGATTGCACCTATAATATCTCCGGCGTACTTGACTGATCTCCGTTAAGATTGGCCACCGAGGCCGAAATTCGATTAGGAACGGATCAATGTCGTAAGGTGTAAAGTGCATCGCAGTACCATGTAGCGATTTTAAATTCAGTTTTGAGCGTTATTACTAGTAATAGAAGCATTGCTGCCTGCCGTCTGGAGATAAACTAATTTTTTTTTCATTAGTACGTAAAATAGATAATTAAGTACCTATTAAAACATTCGATATACAGCCTTACTTATAAACTTGTTTTCGCGTTAAGAGATGGTTAAGAATTGCTTAAATAGGTGTCAAAAAACATCACCGGTTCTTAGTTTAAACATTAAAAGGCAAGATGGCGGATTTTGAGTTACAGCTGATCGAGTAAATTTGTGTTTTAACTAAGCATAGCTTTGCGAAATTTTTATAAGTAAGACTGATAATGTTTGCGCAGATAGTTCATCAGTTTAGCTAGAGAGGAAATTCTCGTCTACATTATTTATATAAAAACATATTTGATAAAATCTAGATGTTTGCGTAGAAAATTCTTTGAAGACCGAGGTGCTCGTAGGAAATCCGCCGTCACACTCTTGGCTTCTAACTCGTCTAAATGCGCGCCAAATTACAAGCCCATTATTATCTCAACTCTTAAAGTCTTATAATTTTCAGTTCGTAAGTTAGTTTTTCGTCTGACACTGTTTGCAAGTTTAATAACATAAGTCCCCCGCGATCTGTAAATCTTTGCGCACAATATTTGCACCGCAAATAATATAATACTGAGCAAACGTAACGCAATCTAGCTCAAACAAATCACCTGCGAGTCCATCACATTCTAGACTAGATTATTATATCTTCAGTATGATTGATTTATAAGTTTACTGAGTTTATCACGCGGCTTGGCATGAATGAACGCATGGGCGCCAGGAAGGGGGTGCGAGGTCCGGTAGAAATCACGATAAAGTATCTCAATGACAAAAGGAACTATGGACCACAGAGGTTTTATTATGGTTGAGCATACAATACAAATACCGGTGCGATTTTCATTTAAAAAAAACAATAATCATTTAATGATGTTATTTAGTACCTACTATAGTTTGTAGATGCAGATGCACCTCCCTAACAATAATCTTGGCGGCGCCCATGTATGAAAGCTCTTTCTCAGAACAAAAGTCCAACCCATCAATAATAACTACTGGACATAATAAGACTTATAATCCTATGTCTTAGGATGGCGAGCGCAGTGGAATACAAACATGACTTTGTAATTTGGGGTGATGGATGGTGTTTTTAACCGACTTCAAAAAAAAGGAGGAGGTTATCAATTCGACGTGAATTTTTTTTTTTTTTTTTTTTTTTTTTTCTATGTTTGTTACCTCAGAACTCGCTCATTTCTGAACCGATTTGGAAAATTATTTTTTTATTCGAAAGAATTTCTCTCCAGATTGGTCCCATAAAATTTTTTCAAGATCGCTTTGGTAGTTTGGTTTTAAAAATTAAAAAAAACTAGAATATTTATGTCGTCCAAGAAAACGAAATCGCGAATTTAGCTTTCCTGTGACGTATTTAGTTATGTTTTTGCATTGAGTTTCGTTGACTGTACTTCTCACATACTTATACATATAGCGTAACATCTTTTCCCCGTGTCAGGGGGTATGAATATGTGTATCTTATGAGCGTTATAGTAGTACTGCGTGCTAAACACATTATTTTTGTTTTTGTTTTGGGTTTAGTGGACTCTACTTCTTACATACATACATACATATAGCATCAAACCTTTTCCCTTTTCAGGGGTAGGCAGAGGTGTTACACCACAGCGAGCTAGTTTTACTGTGAGCCAAATATATCAGTTGTGTTTTTGCGTTAGGTTTCCTCGAGTCTACTTCTTACATAAATATATATAGCATCACACCTTTTCCCCGTGTCAGGGGTAGGCAGAGGCGTATAATTTCATCGCGATAATCGTACTGCGTGCGAAACACATTAGTTGTGTTCTTGCGTTGGGTTTAGTTGACTCCACTTTTTACATACATACATATATGTAGCATCACACCTTTACCCTTTTCAGGGGTAGGCAGAGGTGTTACACCACAGCGCGATAGTTATACTGTGAGCCAAATATATCAGTTGTGTTTTTGCGTTAGGTTTGCTTGAATCTACTTCTTACATACATATATATATATAGCATCACACCTTTTCCCCTTTTCAGGGGTAGGCAAAGGTGTAACATTTCAGCGCGATAGTCGTACTGCGAGCGAAACACATTAGTTGTGTTTTTGCGTTGGGTTTAGTTGACTCTACTTCTTACATACAGACATATATATAGCATCACACCTTTTCCCTTTTTCAGGGGTAGGCAGAAGTGTAACACCACAGCGCAATAGTTGTACTGTGAGCCAAATAATATCAGTTGTGTTTTTGCGTTAGGTTTACTTGAATCTACTTCTTACATACATATATATAGCATCACAACTTTTCCCCTTTTCAGTGGTACTCAGAGGTGTATCTCCTCAGCGCGATACTCGTATCGTGAGCGAAACACAACTATGCCATTGAGACGGTCTATTTTTTACTAACACAAAAAAGCAAAAAATAAAAATAATTTTAACAAAAAATTAAACCGCCTTCAAAACCACTCAAAACCAAAAAATAATTTCACATACAAGTATATATTGGATACTAATTTTGGAGTCGGTGCCTAATTAAAATTGCTAGTTAAGCTAGATAAATACATTAACGAATATACGAAAACAATGTGTTGCCAGCGTACAAAGTCAGCAAGTCAGATCGTCACCGGAGATAAACACATCGCCGCAGCACAGCAAATGGAAGCTATTAAGGAAATATTTAAATTTGTGAACTGTACGCTACCCAAATTCTTCCCCTGTTACATATAGCTGGTCAAATGTGGGTGTATTACACCCCTGCCTCGAAAAAGAGGAAATAAAAGATGAAACACCATACATGTGCTTGGTATTACACCTTTCACTGTGTATGTTGTAGTTCACGCAAACCTACTACTTTTAATTGATTTGAAAGAAATTTAGCTCATAGATGGACTATGCAACAAATATAGCTAACTAGCAATTTTAATTAGGCACCGACTCCAAAATTAGTATCCAATATATACTTGTATGTGAAATTATTTTTTGGTTTTGAGTGGTTTTTGAAGGCGGTTTAATTTTTTGTTAAAATTATTTTTATTACTGTTCACGGTCGTATCGCTTAACATCAGGCGAACGGCGAGCTCGCCTCCTCATTCAAAGCAATTTTTCATCCAAGGAACGGTCTATCGATGTGCCAAATTTCAACTAATTTGGATCAGCAGTTTTATAGTTTTTTTGTGTTTACTTTTAACAACATTTCCTAAAACGTTTAAACTGTATTGTCGTACTAATGTCAATACGAAGATAGAGTTTGGATGCACCACAAGAGTAACATCAATTATACTAGGGCCATATTATTAGTCTATAAACATGATCTATTTTGATAATCTTATAGAAACGAATCTAAGTCGTGCTGTAAACGATGTAATAGGAGAATTTCTTTTCATGAATGGGGTGTATGATTCGTTTTATTATTTACTTTCATTAACCCAAAACGCATTATTAAAATCCTAAGCCTTTCAACATCGAGAGAAAAAGTAAATGTCAAGAAACGAAAACAATGGCACTGTGAACTCTACAATGGTAGAGTCACTCTTGTTCTTATAGGGCGGGATATCTTATACATTCCTTAAGTAATGTAGTACTATACGGGGATTGCTAATTTATTGAATCCAAATTTATTGATTTTTTAACAAATTTCTACAAACTTTGGTTATACCGACTAAAATATTTGAAAAAAATTGCTTGGTAAGACAATATTTATGACAGATTGTGTCGCGATATTCCTGGTGTGTTGAAGTGTGGAGGCGTCAGCAACAATAAGACGTGTGAAACATAAGTAACGACTAAACAAGAGTATTAAATGAAAAACATCCTCCATAACTACTGTGGATACTATGGCAACTGATATGAAAAACAAGTTTATTCCAGAGAAAGCATAACAAAACACGAGTAAAACAATGAACTAAAAACAAAGATACTAAATTACAATGTTCTATTTTTGAATAATCTAGAAACATTGTAAACATTAGGTAACAATGGTGCGCGTGTTTAGAAGAATGAGCCTTATCTTTCATTTATTTGCACTGCTTTTTCTGGGGATTCCGGCGCGTTTTCCTCAGTAAGTCCCACAGGAACTATGTACTTAGAACGTGGTAAAAAAACACGACACGACTCCGTGTTATTTTATTGTGACTGGTTGATAGACTAACACGTGGCTGACGCATGGGTCTCTCGATCAATAGGGGATCGTCCTATGCTTGATTTTGTACATTATTCTATATGTAATGGTTAATAATACTTAAAAGAACCATTCCTGTGAAAACTGCATAAAAATTGGTTAAAAAATGAACCAGTAATTCATATTTCAAATATTGTAATGTGTATAGTGGGCGCGTTGTGGGGATATTGCTTTATCTCTTTCTTTTGCACGGGTCGTAATTCCCGATGACGTCAAATGCGGGTATTGCGTCTCTTTTCTGTTTCTTGGTAATTACCCCTTCCAACGATATTCAACGACTTATAACTTATTGATTTTTTACCGGATTTTAATAACTCCTTCTGTGTTATAATTTATGTAACATAAATATTTGATAATAGTAAAGAACAAAATTGAGTCCGGTACCCTATTACAAACATCAACATTAGACATCGACATACGAGTCGCATTTTTTAGGACATTCTAAGGAGGCTGTGTAATCTTTATGGAATAAAGTGGATTAAGTCACTCTCTATTATTGAGGGAAATATGACGCCATTGGCCACATTATTTTTACATTTTTTAGATTTAAACATACGAGAGCATTATGTTTTATTTAGTTTCATGGTTGTGCTTTAAACTCTAACAGCGGTATACTATTTATGATAAATTTATTATCTATGGTACAATTTGAAATTTCCATCGAGGAATTATTTCGTAGCATAATCTATTATCCCATTTCAATATTTTTTCCGCAACACTACGACTGAACAAAACAAACACACAACACTCTATTAACCGCACAGGGTTAGGCAGAGGCACCAGGTACCACAAAACACACAAATGTATTTTGTGCCATGATGTGATAGGGGACGAGCCTATCGCTATATCGAACAGATCTCATAGTCCGGGCTGATACTTAACAGAAAAATCCAAGGTCAATGCCCGACCCGAAATGTGGAACCGTGACTTCAGAGCACTGGTGTGCGTGCGATCTGTCATTAACAATTGTTTATAAAGTATTTTTTTTATAAATACTTTTATTACTTAATTTCATTATTTCGTTACCCAATGCCGATGGGTTATGTGTTTAATTTATTTGTAATTCTTACAGCCATACGGCAATCCTTTATTTTTTTAATTACCTAATTAAAAAACCTTTCCCCTGAGACAATTCTTGTGCGCTCGGTCTCCACACCAAATGCACGTCCATGCACGGAAGAACATTTGCCGTGACCTCAGGCACACAGTTTAGTGAGTATAATATATTGAGGCCTATGAGAGCTCGCGGACATTTCCCCTACGCCCATCCTAAAAGAGGGTTACTATCCTTCCCTACCCCTAAATCCCATCCCTATACTCCTCCCGGCCCTTTCAGTAGCTAAGCATGGGGATTTCAGTAGGCCATTCGCAGGTTTCCCCGGAGAGAACGAAAGCCTACTCAAAAAAAAGTCCAATGAGAACCACGTGAGTGATTTTTTAAGGAATTACCGTTTATATTGATTTTAAATCTTATTGAACAATGTTAAAAGAAAGTATGTTTGAAATGAAATTAAATGAGACGAGCTAGTAGTCTTATTAACTGGAAATCGTCCTGACTGCCAATAAAAAACAAAATCGACACCTAAAACTAGACAAGCTAAGACAATATACATATTCTCAAGCCTCAAAATGCTCATCTTCATATCGCTCGCACATTGCTATTTGGCTACATTGCAGTGACATCTATCCAGAGATTCTAATGACCCACCGTCTGCCAAGCTCCCATTATCTTCCTTTTATTTGCAAGAGCACATCCAATCAAATCAGAGAATCTTTAAGCTACGCATTACGCAACGAATAATATGAAGAGTGGGGGATACGCGAATCTCAACATCTATATATAAAAGATTATTATCTAATGAGTGATAGTATCACAAATTTCCACCGTTTCGTCTTACAAGTGTGTGACAGTTAATGAACCATAGTACGAGGTAATTAAGGCTATAAAAATTAATCAGTGATTGTCAGAAATAAGTTTGAGTCTTGAAATTGAAAAGTGGTGAGCAGTGGTTAGTTTAAAATTGATGAATATTAAGCATTGGTAAGGAGTGAAATTGAATCTATCATCGTTGACGAACTGAATTAAATGCGTTAAGATCAAAATTTCGAAATAACAATGATTTCTTATATTTACGCGGATGTGACATCGAAAACTTTATGGACCACGTAAACCTTAGCCCGCCCCGTGACCATGAACCCTGTAAAGTCTTATTAACGTCTGAAAATAATTAAAATTAAAAAAACCGCGAAAAACTCTGAAAAAAAATTGTAAATAACATCCTTAATGACAAATTTAGAATTTAGTTATTTGTCTCATGACGACGCGTTGAAAAGACCAGACCACACCTGATGTTAAGTGAAATGCAAGATAATAAAAATTTCAACTACCGAGACGCCCCTTTTTGACGATAACCACAATAATGCAGAATTTTATATATTTTATTCCCTTTGTGATCCTGATTCTCTGTTTATTTTGGCTTAGATTTAGATAATCCCAATCATATCGTCTCATTTTCAGCATCAAGATGAATAAAAAGTCGACAACTAACATTGACGCTGCAGAGGTCGAGCATCAGAAGGCGAAAGTCATGTCTTTGGAAAATGCATTGTCGCTAACAGGTACCTATTTTTCATCATGTAAAACAAATATCATAGAAATAAATAGTCATTAGTTAAAATAATTACGAATGTTTGTGGACAAATATTTAAGTATTACTGATATCCTGTAACGGATGAGACTTCTGTTCCTGGTTTCAGGCCAAACAAAGCTCTGACTTCAGACTTTAATATTATTATTATTATTAAACTTTAAACTGAAAAATATCTCCGCCTTACGTGTTGTAATAAAATAACATTCTAATCAAAATTTTGATGTAAAATACGATGCAAATATTTTTCTCTGCAGATAATAATCTGGAAAAACAATTTGACTTTTTTGTCAGGTTTTGGAAAATACAACTTCAGCCTCCTAGTGGTGTGCAGCATGACTCTTCAAGCGATGGGAATGGATCTCTTCGGCATCAGTTTTATAGTGGCAGCCGCTGTTTGCGACCTTGAGTTGACCATGCAACAAAGAGCACTGCTCACAGCCACACCTTTAATAGGTAAGTAGAGTTTAACCTATAACGAGCTGAATGTACACTGAAAAATTAATGCAATGAAAAAAAATATGGTTCCTGAGAGAGTTGTGCACTCCTATAAAAATTTAAATTATTTTATTCCTTGTTTTACGAGCATATAAATGAACTGCTCTAAACAACAATAAAAAACCAATTGTATTTTTTTTTCTCCTCTCCTTATCATGTATTGTAGTCTTTACCTTAAACTGATTTTGAAAAGAGCAACACCAGAGTTTCTTGCCCGTTCTTCTCTGGTAAGAACTGCTTTCTGAACTGGTGGTAGAGTTAATATTAACGGAATCTAAATAATGTATAACATTTTACGGATTCAAATAAATTATTTCATTTCAATGAATGCAGGCATAAATGTATTATTTTGTTGCGTTGATGATTATTCTAGGTGTGGTCCTCGGAGCTCAAGCGTGGGGCTACATATCAGACACCAAAGGCCGGCGCCTGACTCTCGTCCTCTCGATGTCTCTCGGCTTCGTGTTCGCAGCTCTCAGCTGCTTCTCACCAGACTGGAAGACCATGGCTGCCCTGAAACTCATGTCTTCCACGTTGTAAGTAAGATATTCTAATAATAATAATATCAGCCCTGTATTATATACTTGCCCACTGCTGAGCACGGGCCTCCTCTACTACTGAGAGGGATTAGGCCTTAGTCCACGCTGGCCTAGTGCGGATTGGTAAACTTCACACACCTTCGAAATTCCTATAGAGAACTTCTCGGATGTGCAGGTTTCCTCACGATGTTTTCCTTCACCGTTAAAGCGAACGATAAATTCACAAAGAATACACACATGATTTTTTAGAAAAGTCAGAGGTGTGTGCCCTTGGGATTTGAACCTGCGGACATTCGTCTTGGCAGACCGTTCCACACCCAACTAGGCTATCGCCGCTTTTTTTAAGATATTTTTACAAATATAATTTTGTTCAAAACAAGGAAACCCTAATCCGTTTAGCGTCATAATAATAGCAACATCCAATGCTGTACTTTGAATCGCGAAACGCGATTTTAGTCTCATGATATTAGGTAATTAAATTGACCACTAAGTATTAAACGGAGTATAATGACACGCTGATGTTCAGCAGCAGGGAAGTGTGGTAGGATAATACATTAATAACCAAAATGAACTGTCGTGTGGTATACTAGACCTAAAGTCTAAGATGACTATCCATTGAATGACAACTAAATTCTGGACATTAGTTGAGGAATGATAACTGCATTCAGCAGACATTGTACCTACGTTCCTATATCAAGAGAAAACGTGCACCCACGGCGCATCATGCACTTTTACAATCATAATATGTAAAGAAGCTTTCTCGAAAGATTACGTGACATTAAAAAGAAGTAATTATGAAAATAAAGAACGATAACACTTTACTATCTATTAAGGTCGACGACATTTGTGAATCAAGAGCAGGTCAAGTACATCCTCTGCGTTCTCACAATTCAAGGTCTCAAGTTCTTAATCTTTACTTGAAATATTCTTCTGTTGTATTTCGGCTTGAAGGCTGCTATCGTAATGTAAGCACTATGCATTGTATACCTAAAATCCAATGCCTTCTGATAAAAAGTACGGAATGTAATTTAAAGTTTACAAAAGGATTGTTACTGTTCATTGGTACTTGTGGCTTATGATGGGAATAATTAGTTCAACTCAACATAAAAAAGAACTTTAATAATATGATGCCATTTTAGAATATATATGTTCGATCATTAAATTTCAAATACTTGGTTCATTAACTAACCGATTAGACCTTTTTATCAGATATATCCGCGTGCCATCTTATTCTAGATTTATCACTATGCTTGACGTCATGGAAGCGACGCGTTATCAGTAATTGTCAACAGAACGGTTTTCCGTGTTAAACAAACGTATTCGATAACGTACCCCCCACGAGACAATGCATTGTTAACATCCCGTTTTAGCTAAATATTTGCGTTTAGTTTATCACATCTGTCGTTTGGGTTTTTTCTTGCATTGTTTGTAGTATTTCAATGTGACGCTTTGTTCAAGCTAAAAACAACATGATTAGACAATACTGCATAGTACCAGACATATTGACGATTAAGTTTATTTACTTATAGTTTAACTTATAAAAATTTCGCAGAACTATACTTAGTTAAAACACAAATTTACCCGATCAGTAAGTCAAACTCGCCATCTTGCCTCTTAATAAAGTTTAAACTAGGAACCGATGATGTTTTGACGGCTATTTAAGCAATTCTTAACCACCTTATAACACTAAAACTAGTTTATAACGAACATTGAATGTGTTTATTTCGGCAATATAGCATATTGCCAATATGATCATCACGTATTGCGATACCTTCATATGTCTTCGAAATTCTTTTTTGGAGAATTCTCAAGTATGTAGATTCCACCACGATGATATCTTTCACCGTTACAGAAGGATACTTGATTTAAAATAGAGAATTTCAAAAAATCAGAGGTATGTGTTTAGGGTTTTGATCCTGCACACATCCACCTCGGCAGACCGTTCCGTTTCAAACTAAGCTATCCTGCACTTCCAGTTTGCAATGCTGGAATAAAAGAGTATTACTCGCATGCGAGAAACCTACCACCTATTACAGTACAGTATTCATTTCCAGCACATCAGCGAGTAACTCGGGCGCCTACACACTACTCGGAGAGAGTTGCTCGTGCCACTCCCGCGGCCGCGCTATGCTGCTTTGTACCTGTGCTCTCATGTGCTCCCAGGCTTCTGCTGCGGGTAAGTCAATAATTGCAACACAAAATGATAGGTTTGGTAAAACTCTACGTGACTCTATCAGTACTTTCAACAGCATCTGACACACTACATTAGATCATATTATAATATAGTCCAAATAAAATGTCATTAGAGACATCTTTTGGTGGTTACCCGAGTTTAATAACAGCCTGAGGTATTAGATGTATACCGGCAAAGAAGAAAGTAGACAATGTATCCAGAATTCCTCTGGTATCTTGGAGATTTAGACGTGGTGTCTAAATCTCCAACGGTGTCTCGCTTCGTCATCTCAATAAATAAAATCTCTATTTACAGTGGTAGCCTACCCCATTTTACCTTTGGAGTTTTCTTACCACATCGAATTCTTGGGCATCACATTCAACTCCTGGCGTCTGCTAACCGCGGTGATGGCAGTACCCTGCGCCGTCACGGCCTGTCTATTGCTATTCTTCTACGAGAGCCCCAAGTTCCTCGCCTCGCAGGGACGCTACTCCGAAGCCTTGGACGTCCTGAAGGGCATCTATGCTTGCAATACTGGCGACCGTGCTGATAATTTTCCGGTAAGTACATATGTTTTTAGATGTGAAATTATAATCACTAACCATGAAGAGCACCCCACATCTTTAAAAGTAGAAGCAAAGATGGGATGTCGATGTAAGGG
The DNA here is from genome assembly GCF_014839805.1 of Manduca sexta. Classification (NCBI taxonomy): domain Eukaryota; kingdom Metazoa; phylum Arthropoda; class Insecta; order Lepidoptera; family Sphingidae; genus Manduca; species Manduca sexta. Next base: position 13,533,145 of record NC_051135.1, read on the forward strand.
TTTTAAAATTACTGTGATAATTGCTTATAATATTTTTTATTTGATTTCGTATCGACACATTAGGTATCCAAACTGCTGGAGGATGAAGAGAACCAGTCTATAGTACTCGAAGGTTGCTTCCTCAGATCCTTGTGGCAGCAGACAGCGCCGCTGTTCCGCTCCCCGCTGCGAAAAGATACCCTCAGCCTTTTCTACCTGGTCATCATCATCTATATGACGTAAGTCGTTTTATACTAAATTATTCCTTAGGAATAGTACTCTTAAACTAGAGGGATTTCAGTTCTATACCATCAAGTTACTAGTTGTGCGAAATTGTATTAATGAAACTAAGTCTCTGTAGATACTACGGCAAATCCAAAAGCACACGATAAAGAAAAAAATTAAAACGTAACTAGAGGAATTGTGAATAAACTAGAAATTGAGGAGGGGAAGTGACTGTTGGGAATTAACCTTTCGACTCTCAGACCCGCACAGATAAAGGATCTAAACACGCAGTTTGTATACATATGAGATGTCAAATCATTTTGTTGTTTAGTGGCAGCGGCTTCATCCTCTGGTTGCCCTACATCATGAACAACCTGTTTATAGTGCTGGAGTCTGGCGGAGGCGATGGCATGAACCTCTGCAGCGTTATCAGATATACCGAAGAATATACTCTCTCCGGAAATGACACAGTAAGTAAAATTATTGTGTGTCATTTTTAGAACATTACGTAAGAGGTTTCCTAACAGCACCTCTCACACTTTTATCGAAGTCAAATATGTGTGCTTACAAAAATTATATTAATGTTCATAACAACATAGAGTTTGACATGAAATATTACTGTGCTTCTAGGCCATAGGAGAAGTCTGCAACGATACGATCCAAGAAACAACATTATTCTCCGCAATGATCTACGGTGCTCTAGCCAGTTCTTCGAATTTGGTGCTCTCTCTGACCTGTGGTGGCAGAAAGAGGCTCGCTATGATGTGCATCCTGGCTATGTCCGCCACATCCGCGATACTCGTGAACCTGGTGAGGGTCCCGCTTGCTGGTGGAATCTTCTTCTTCTTCTTTATAATGTGTGCTCTCTCGATGGGGCTGCTGAGCGTCTACTTTGTGGAGCTGTATCCCACTTCACTGAGGTAAGTTGGTTTTCATTTAAATTAATCGACTGTTGCGTAGGCAGTTTATGAATATCTCACTTTAAATTAGATGACAGATTTAAACTCTTGCAATGCGGTAACGTAATATATTTATATATATATATAGCACACTATGTTATGTGGTGTGCTCGCCAGGATTTCTCACTATTTCCGTTTAAGTGCAAAAGACGCGCTGTAAACATATTTGTCTACATTCTACAGCATAAATGGGCTACTATCACTTAGATACCAACTAAATACGAGCCTGCTCTTTTATTACGAATTTCCTTTGACTTCTCTGTATCTTTTTAAGCTGGCCATGCACTTACAAAACTGCTGGCAATTTGGGTATTCATTTACCACGATAACCAATTAGCATATCATATTTGCGTTACTTCTGAGTTCCGATATCAAAAACTAGATTGTTGATTTCACTCGTCATATTCGTTATCACGTAATATGCGATCCTTATTATTATTAAATATTTGTTTCAAATAAAAACACCTGTTTTGATATGTATTTGTTTGATATAAATTACGGATTAGCGATTTTATAACGAAGTGGGTAAATACGAAAAAATCCCACACCAAAGTAGGGTCGACGTAGCATACTTAGTATGTTTCTTCCTTTCTTACTCAAATTTCACGTCTACCTGTCAGATATCAAGCTCCTTTCATAGAAAAGACTTGCCGATATACAGTGCGTAAAATATAAATCGTTCAAGACTTTTCTTCTTAAATTGCAAATGTTAAAGTGCGTCATACCATTATTTTTTTTCAGAGGGATGGCTTCGTGTCTCTCGGTGATGGTTGGGAGATCCAGCGCGTTCCTGGGTGTCAACGCTATTGGGGCTTTGTTATCCCTTAACTGTGAAGGCACATTCTACGGCTGGGCCTTATTGCTATTAAGTAAGTTCGCCCCCTTGCAATTATCTACCGCTACTTGACCAGTAGGCAGTAGTTTATTTGAAAAAAATGATAGTTTTATCAAAATACGGCCTCCATGAGGCCAGCGACCTCGACAAATGTCTTAATCTTTTCAATATCTACAAGAAGAGAGCCTTGTACAGTTGTGGAATGGTTTTAAATAATTGTTTATATTATACCACTACTATTGAAGATTATAAAATATTGCACCACGTTGGACAAACTAAGAGATAAGTCTCATTAACTGATAATGTAATGTATTCTTTTCAGGTGCGTTGATAACAGCATGGTTCCTACCACGGGACCGGAGATCCCCCAAGTGAAAGACCAAAGTACACACACTGAACCTTTAAGAAGATAGTTAAGTCTAAAACAGTAGAAGTGTTTCATCAGTTAACCTTCCCTGTTGTTATTTTGAGATATTTCATGAACCCAGACGCTAAAATTAAACGCTGTTGTGATTAGAACAGCTAAAGGATTAGTGTCTGTATCAATTGACTTCGCCACTAACATTTGATGGAAGTTCAGTGAATTTGATTAGTCGTGGCGAAATATTTTCATCAGCCTCTTGTCCTTTTCACTTTTTCATAAAGAAGTGATTTAAAACAGCAAAAAACTCCGCGGTGGGCCTCTTCGGCGTATTTGGGACGGCTGCGGGATCCCCTGACTGAAGTGTCTAAGTCTACGTCTGCAGCCGTCCCTGCGCGGTGCCGATTACTGCAGCCCGTCTCCTGGTTGAGGAATTTAAAACAGCAGATGATGCATTCATTTCAAGATGTTATGTCAAAAGCCATTTCACAGTCATACTACACATAAGTATGGTCAGAAATGACATTTTAAGGACTTTATTGGAAACGGAAAGTGACGTTGATTTCATCATTCCCTACAACTCCAATTCTAGTAGAATCGAGGGCAAATACTCCTTAAATTTTCTAGTTGTCGCATGGAGCCGACTGGGTGTACCATGCATGAATATTATCTGTGATTATATTGTACCTAATTTAATTAAAATAAAAGCTACTGACTAAATAGTGTGAAAAGATTTACACTAAGTGTGACAGCAGATATCCTAGAGGACTTCATTGCTGGTTAACAGGATGAACTTGCCTAATTTAGGGCGTAAATGTCAAATAGTCAGTTTAGTGTAAGGTGCAACCGCATGTTTTGTAGTGTTTCCTGTGTGTGAAAAGTGTAGTCAAATTAAAAACTATATTTAAAGTTGTTTCCTTTATTTACTTATCCTTTAAAATAAGATTACAATTTGGAAATATAAATCGATCTAATGCTTGATTAAGCGATAAAAAATATAATTCAATTTATTTTTCCTTATCTTGAGATAAATATACCCGTGATTTCTATTGGCTTAATTTAGCGATGGGCTACCCCACGTCACCCAATACTATCTTGAGATAGATTATAATATAAGTTCCGAAAAGTGTGGATGCAAAGTGCAATAGTTAAGGTTCAGCTTCGGTATGACATACTTTCGCCAGCGGTGGCTTCGTGTGGCGGGTCGACCATTTCCCTGCAATATGGTTGAGGAGGCCAATGGCTGGCACATGCGTCATATTCGTGAACGGGTACTGCTTGTGTAGAGTGTTCTACCCATTTCGCTTACTATTTATAATTACTAGGGTATTATAACTATTACATTTCATGATTCCTGAGAGGGTTGTGCCCTCGTATGGAAATGTAAAATTCACTTATTACCTGTTTTGTGTGTATCCGAATGAAATGCTCTGAACAAAAAAAAAACAATTGTATATTTTCTCTGTATCTGTACTGCTGATTTTGAAAATAGCAACACCAGAGTTTCTTGGCCGTTCTTCTCTGATGAGAACTGCTTTCCAACCTGATAGTAAAGTTAATATTAACCGAATCTAAATAATGTATAACATTTTTACAGGTTCAAATAAACGATTTCATATTATTTCAAAGCCCCGCGAGATTATTTTTTTTGTAGTAAAGTATACATACTGGGCAAATTCATATCCAAGCTATGTATTATGCACGTAAAAAAACTCTTCAATTATATATTGAACAGTATCGAAATCAATGCAGTATATACATTTAATCAGAGACAATATCCGCATTATTTTAATACTCTGAGTGATAATTTCAATTTAATTATCTTAGGTAAAGAGGACCGCGCCAAATCAGTGATTCCAATATGTTTGATAACATTTTTGGTAAGGAATCTTGAACAAAAACCTAATTAATACATTATATCTGAAGTAGATGTTTATTTCATTCAAATAATATAGATATTGTTATGGATTTGTTGATCATTTCTATAAAAGATTTTTGGCGGCTCATAATCCAGAAAACCTTAGAGAAAAATCATCGTGATTATTATTAAAATATTAAGACACTTAGTAGTCCATTTTGTTTAGAGCATAAAGGAATAGGATCGACCTAAGCAGTATCAATGTCTACAAACGATTTAAGATAACATTGCTATTGCGGTTTGTGTTGTCAGTCAGATTGGAGGTTTAAAAAATAATTTTTGGTCCCATAAAATATCAGAAAAATTTTAAAACTATTTCTGACGATGTGCATGCTACAAGCAATGATGTATGTTACGTTATACATAGAAACGTTCGTGAAAATATTATGTAGAAGAATTTTAACAAACATTTAATAACCATATATTTAAATGATTAGAATAAAACGTAGAAAACAGATGAAGCAAATGATTACTTTTGAGAAATAAATGCACAACGAGAAATTCATTGCGAAAAAGCTTTATCTAGGTCCGGATTGGGCTGCGAGCAAAATTGTAGGTATAGTAATTTATTTTATTTATACATTAGTCTTAATAGCTACATGGTCTATCCATGTAGTAGCGTACCCAGCACTACATACTGAAGTTTTTTTTCTTTATGTCAGCCAAGAAGAACTAGGAAGTAAGCATCGTAATATATAATTCTAGTATAAGTATTTCGACCGAGATAACTTTTGTTAATACGTTCTTATTGGCCCATTATCTGTCATTATCAATATTCGCTGATTAAAATTTATGAACAAAATTATGCGGGCAAAATCGCGCGAACCAGTCGGTGCGGTGGGTGGTGTAGAAAAAATAATTGTAAAATAAACAGTGAAAATGTCATCGGATCACAAGAAAGATGAAGGTGTGCCAATAGAAGAAGCTATTGATAAAGCTGGTACGTATATTTCAGATATTTCGTTAGTTTTTTATACCATCTTAAGAACTGTTGTTGGATAGTTCTCTAAAAAGAAAGATAACATAACATTATATCGGCTTACATGCTTACACAAGCATGTTAGCAGAAAAAAAATCATGTTGGAAATTGTCATGTTGAACATGCCTCTGTAAGCATGTTAGTAGAAAAAAAGTCACGTACAGGCTAGAAATACATTGTACCTTGTTACTGAAGGGGATGATACTCTCTCTCGTTCAGAGAATATGATCGGTATAAAATTTTAATGTTATTTTTAATTTAAAAAGCATATAAAGCTTAATACTGAACCAATCTCCAGTTTGTTTCGCTGTTCATATTAGACTAGTATTTCGATATTAACGGCAATTTATGTAAGAGTCTAACAAGATACCTACGTGCGAGGGTGAGGAAGAAGGGTGCGGAATAAGGAACTAAGGAACAGGCATTAGGTTGCCAACCAACAATTGCGTTTAAACCTCAGAGTTTAAACATTAAAAAAAATGTGAAGTCATTTTAACAGAACCAACTAGAGTACTGCAACTACCTTAATTGGAATTATTAAAAAATTATTAAACAAGACTGCCTCGGTGGCGTAGTTGTATTGCATGCCCGGTACGACAGCGCTCTGAGGTCCTGGGCTCGAATCCCGGGTCGGGCAAAGTGATATTTGGGTTTTTTTCTGCTCAGTATCAGCCCGGAGTCTGGAATTTGTGCCCGATATGGCAATAGGCTCGCCCCTATCACATCATAGGACGGAACATACTTGGTGAAAAGTGGGTGCCCTAGTTGCGCCTCTGCATACCCTTTCGGGGATAAATGCGTGATGTTATGTATGTATGTATGTATTAAACAATTTCTCAGGATTTGGCCTCTACAGCTACCTTCTAATCTGCCTCACCGGACTCGGGATCATATCGTTCGTCTGCATCACCTTTGGAAGCACCATCATTATTCCCGCAAGTGCCTGTGAGCTAGAAACCACCACTGCTCAGCAAGGGATGCTAGCTGCCGCACCGGTTGTGGGTAAGTCATAAAGCAATTATTAAAACCATTACCTTTTAATGACTTTTGAAGGATTATCCCGGATTATGAAGTTAATAAACAGTATTTTGCTAGTTTTACTTTTGTGATTTAATACTATGGTGAAAAGTACACGAAACACGATTGCTGCCAGTTTAATTTATCGTTGAGAACTTTACTCATAACTATTAACCCCACTATTCTACAGTATGTCAAGCATATATGTATAGCTATTTGAAGAAGACACTAGCCGTAATATTTAGTGAACATAAGACCTAAATCTTGGTGTAATCTCAGCGCAAATGGCTAGCTTTAAATCCTAGTTGAGCCCCAACAGTTTATGGGGGTCTTTTATTCCATGAAAGACTTGCATGCGGCTGCAACTGCGACAACTGCACCTTGTAATGAATAAAAGTGTCGTTCCCTTTTAAAATTAGTAATCTCCAATCCTCACATTAAAAAAATGACAACATAGATGAACAAAAACAGAAGAAAGTAAATAGAGTGCGGTCTACGACTACCGGTTTTAGGTTCTCGGATACGAATCCCGAGTCAGGCAACATGATATTAGTCGACTTAATTCGGGATTTGTGCCCGATATGGCGATTGGTTCTTATCTCACCATGGGCATTAGAGGGACATTAGTTGCACCTTTATCTGCCCATATAACATACATATAAAATATTTGGCAAAAAGAAAAAGATTTATAAACACATGTGAATTTTATTATTGTAATACAGCTGACGTATTAGCTTTGTCATACAGTGTATTAAACCATATAACTTTTAACATTGCTTACCATTTTGGTGATAGGAATACTATTTTGACTCGACTTTTAACTACCCTTGTAGTCATAGATGTTTCAATTACAGTTGCGACAATTGGAAAGTTACTATGACTGGTAAATAAAAGCTTTAATAATCTTAACATTTTTGACTGTCTGAAATAGAACTAGATACATTTATTTTCTTTGTAAATTAGTGATTGAAATGACGTGCTTAGTAGACAGATTACAGGACTTGAATTTAAATTGTTAGTGGTTTTGTTAATGTAAATGAAGATGTTATTAGTCTTAATAGACTTACTAGATGGTCAATACTTTTCCGTTTTAAAGTCACTCTTCAGATACAAGAAATAATCTAGAACTTGTTTCATGTATATAAGAAATTTAATTCAAAACTATTAAGTTCATGAATAATGTAAAACATTATTAAATATTATAGATCCGGTATCAACAGGCCGGCATAATTGTGTCGAGTGCCTAGGCGTAATCATCTTCCGACAATTGACACTCTATTGGACAACACTCCACTTACCATCAGGTGCAGTGGTCACTTTGCTGTGCATTTATTAAAAAAAAGTATCCGAAATACTTTCCGATTGAATTAGATACCAGAATAACAGAATTAACGATTGCTTGTTTAAAAATCTTGGAAGTCTACGAAGGTCCTTACGCTAGAAATAATTGCAGCAGCAATTACGCGTGTTTTGATCGCTATCTTAGCGTATCGATTATTTTTACAATACCTCTAAAGGTATTTATAAAAACTCCATTATCTGCGTAGTGATAAATAATGATTATATCTCGGAGCTCTTAGGGAGTTTATTCATTGATAAAGCATAAATAAGGGGCTTTAATATTTTCCCTGGAAGTTCTTACTTCTTAATGTAGTTCAGGGTCTTTTTTTTAAACTGCGTAGATTTTCTTAAAAACCGAAAAGGTATACCATGTTAGTTGAAACTAGAAATTTCCTTTAATACGACAAATATTGAACTCTATCGACCCGCCCTGGTTTCGCACGAGTAGCACCAATTTGCAGCCAGATGGTGATGATAACACAAAATTTCGAAAAATGCTAAAAAAAAACAATTTTTTTGGGATTTTTTTTTATCAATTGGATCAAAATCCGGTCGCTACCAAACTTCACAGGATCACCGACGCAGCTAATCAGAAGATTACCTGAAAAGTACACTAAAATCGCTCCAGCGGGTTCAGAGTCCCTTGGGAACATACATACATACACACATTTATTTTTATATATTAAAACAATAAAGTAACATTACGTGTCATAAATTATAGACAATCCTCAAAACGCTACTGGTATTATTCAATAGATTATCGAACTGGTCGAACTTTGTTCTCTGATCTACATAATCAGAGAACAAAACAAAAGTTTAAAAAATCTGATGTACTACATACATGAGGCAGTTCCAGGTAGCATGAACATATTCTGAGGACGAAAATATGGCGTAAGATATTACGATCAATAAAAATCTATACCTTTTAATTTGTTCTATAATAATTACTGCCCACTACTGAGCACGTGCCACCCCTATTAGTCAGAAGGTCTAGGTTAGGCATTAATTCAATACGCTGATGATGTGGGTCTTTAATTAATTGCCGGGTTTAAAATTCATGCCTTCTTCTATTCCAGGCTCAGTGATCGGCACGCTAGTATGGGGTTACTTGGCAGACACGCGCGGTCGCAAGAACATGCTCATGTATTCTTTATTGGGCGGCGCTACAATCAACTCCATCGCCAGCATCTCTGTCAACTGGATCATGCTGATGTTGTTACAGTTCGTGGCGGCCATTTTGTAAGTACAGCGTGACGTGGACAAGCCACTTGGTAGTAACGAGTTTCACTACATCAACTTTAAGCAACTCTCCGTGAATTGTGAAGTATTTATTATGACTATTTTAGTCGAGAACGGCAATGTGATGCTACTGCACCTGATGGTAAGCGTAGTGGTATCCAGATAAAATGTAACTGATGAGAGACGATTACTCGTCAGTTGACACAATTATGCCAGCCCGTTTGAACCGGACATTAGGATGATCCCGGAAAGCAACACATTTTCGTAGGTCACTGTCCGTGACCATGGGGAATGCAAGGTCTTCGAAACCCCGGGAGAAAATACATTATAAAAAACCGCGATCAAAGTCCAAAAAATATTTTTTTCAATGCAAATTATATCCTACCTTCAGCATTGCCCGTGATTGTCATCATGAGATCACACATTATGTTGATTACAATAATCTTCAAAGTGGACCTGCGCTTGTTCATAATTGTTACAAAAAATAGATAATTTTATATCTACCGTGACGTGTTCTGGTACACAAGAGACCAATGCATTTAGGTTCCAATATTTCTTACATATAATAGACTTTCTTTACATTTTTTTTTATGATATAGAGCGTCAAAGGACAACATTTTACATGAAACTGTGTGATTATTTAATAATAAGAAATTCTGGTATCATTTATGAAGCTTTAGAATGTTTATAGTTATTAGCAAGGATCAGACCTTTCTGTACCACGGGACGAAGCAAATATATAGCACACGAACTTCAACCTTAGACCTTAAAAACAATATCCCATATTAATTCCTCAGTTGCATATCTGAGCAATTAGATCGGTAAAATATATTGAAACTTATCAATAATTGATAATGTTTATCAAAATATTTTTTAGTTATAATTCAAAACCAAACAACAATCTATTTTGTAACATTTATTTACTAGCTATCTTCCGCCCGCAGCTTCGCCCGCGTGGATTTCGGACTTCAAAAATGGAGCCGGTCGCGAACGTTCGAGAATGTTCGTTTTACGAAGCTACTCGCTTGGTGATTCGCTAGCCTCTAGGTGCCAAGCAAGCCGCCTGCCTGTGCGTTCTTGACCTTATATATATACAAAAATAATCCTTATAGCATGATTCAGTATTCACGCATGATGGCTTATTATTAGCGTATTTCATGTATAACTTTGGTGTTTCTATACCGTTTACTATGATTCTTTTTTATGGAATATTTAATAATGTTAACTTTTTTAATTAGGGATGACTGAGAGTGTTATAAACGTAAGAGTAGACAAATATAATGAGAAAGCTTCGAACTGCTAAGCTATCGGGAGTTACACGTATTATTGTGAGTCAACCATAAAAGATAGACATATGCTGTCGTGGGATATTTTTTACATAATTTTAAGGAGAACATTTCCGTCATCCATGATTTCTGTGTAGCTGTAACCATTAAGCTTGCACACGCGACGGAAGCTTAAAAAATGGAGTAACTTCTCCCGTTTTCCCAACATTTCCCTTCACTGCTCTGCTCCTATTAAATGTAGCGTGATGAAAAGTATACTATAACCATCACAGGAGTATGACAAAGAATTGTACCGAATTTCGTTAAAATCCGTCGAGTACTTTTTGTTTCTATAACGGTTATACAGATAGACAGACAGACAGACAGACAGACAAAAATTTTACTAATTGCATTTTTGGCATCAGTATCGATCCCTAATCACCCCCTGATAGTTATTTTGGAAATATATTTCATGTACAGAATTGACCTCTCTACAGATTTATTATAAGTATAGATAGAATAGATATAGAAGATTAGATATTGTGTAAAAAACTGCTTCGATGGCGTAATAGTTCTGTTTGCGTGGTAACTACAGCTCTGTCTCAGGTTTGAATCCCGGGTTGGGCTAAGTGATATTGGGTTTTTCTACTCAGTATTAGCCCAAATTTGAAATTTGTGCCCTATATGGTAATAAGCTCGTTGTTATGTAATGATGTTAATACACCAATTTTTGTCTTCGGCCAACGTGCGGACTTCTCGATCCTGTGTGGTCTTTATACATACATACTAATATATACCTGTACAACTCACCCCAATTTCCTTTTTTTCTTAAGACATGTGCTCCCGGGAGCCCTTTTTGTTCCGATTCCGATAGTAGTTTTTTCTTCAATAGTAATGTCAGTCTTTTGTCTTCTTTTTTAATAATATTTATATTGACAGTTTCTTTTTTACCCCCACCGCAAAGAGTTTATATTCGAATACATATATATTTATATGCAAATTAATTTGGCCGAATATGTCCGCGCTTCAAATAATGGACTAATAAAATTAAACACTCGTCCCTTTCACATTGAATAGAACACACAAAAGAGAGTACCCTGGATACACTTCTGTCCCCCCTCTCTGGAATAAGGGCGTGATGTTTTTGTTTGTTTATTATCAAAGGTTCAGCTGTAAGTGGTCGGGAAGCGTTATTATTGGAAGTACATCAAACCTGGTGTGGTATCGTGTCATTAAAAAATAAGGTATTATGAGAAACAATATGTTAGCCAAGGCTCTAGGGTCGTCAGAAATACACGGGCCTTCTTTAAATATTTCTTTCCTGGAAAGCTAGTACTTTAACGTACAGGACTATAAATTATTCAACTAAATTCTATAAATTCTCATAAGAATGTGACCGTGCTTCTTAAAATAAGTTAAAACACATTGACTATTAGACGCGCAACTAAAAAATAAATGATGTATAAATCACCTCGTTAAAAACTGGTTAGAAATATTTAAGAGTTAATAATATTTTACGCATGCGATTTGCGTATTTGTACTTACGAAATATTCATACATTTTCTATCAAATTCAGGAAACAAGGATTATGACGCAGTAATCACAATCTCAACTAAGATAAATGACAATTGAGTTGGTTTCCTTACGATAAATGAAATATTTCACACGTGCGATAACATATTATCTTGATGAATAAACTTTACTTTCCGATCAAATTTGGAGGAATCGTGTGCAAAATCTATGTAATATGGAATCTCAGCATTTATACAGTGTGTTGTATTCTTAACTGGATATTATTAGCCGTCTACATCGCACCGAATTTCCATTTTAACATATTTTTAATGATTCATAGATGTATTCTGATATATGATGGATTTGTCCATGTTAAATTATCTTTCTTAAATACACTGATTTACTATCAAGTTTTACGATTAAAGGCTAAAGTATGACGAATCCAATTCTGGCTACATTTA